>NW_026967620.1:600000-900000 GCF_028390025.1 Pseudophryne corroboree
AATAAATCATCACCGATGGCCACACATGCCAAGATACTATATCATCACCAGTTATCACACATACTGAGATAATATATCATAACCGATGGCCATACATAGTGAGATAATATATCATCACCGATGGCCACACATACTGAGATAATATATCATCACCGATGGCCAAACATACTGAGATAATATATCATAACCGATGGCCACACATGTCAAGATACTAGATCATCACCAGTTATCACACATACTGAGATAATATATCATCACCGATGGCCATACATACTGAGATAATATATCATCACCGATGGCCGCACATACTGAGATAATATATCATCACCGATGGCCACACATACTGAGATAATATATCATCACCGATGGCCACACACACTGAGATAATATAGCATCACCGATGGCCACACACACTGAGATAATATATCATCCCCAATGGCCACACACATGGAGATAGTATATCATCACTGATGCCCACACAAACAGAGATAATATATCATCACCGATTGTCACACATACTGAGATAATACATTATCACCGATGGCCACACATACTGAGATAATACATCATCACCGATGGTCACACATACTGAGATTATATGTCATCACCGATGGTCACACACACTGAGATAATATATCATCACCGATGGTCACACATACTGAGATAATATATCACAGATTGTCACACATACTGAGATAATACATTATCACCGATGGCCACACATACTGAGATAATATATCATCACCGATGGTCACACATACTGAGATAATATATCACAGATTGTCACACATACTGAGATAATACATTATCACCGATGGCCACACATACTGAGATAATATATCATCACCGATGGTCACATATACTGAGAAAATATGTCATCACCGATAGTCACACACACTGAGATAATTAATCATCACCGATGGCCACACACACTGAGATAATATATCATCACCGATGGCCACACACACTGAGATAATTAATCATCACCGATGGCCACACACACTGAGATAATAAATCATCACCGATGGCCACACACACAGATAATAAATCATCACCGATGGCCACACATGCCAAGATACTATATCATCACCAGTTATCATACATACTGAGATAATATATCATCACCGATGGCCATACATACTGAGATAATATATCATCACCGATGGCCGCACATGCTGAGATAATATATCATCACCGATGGTTACACATACTTAGATAATATATCATCACCGATGGCCACACACACTGAGATAATATAGCATCACCGATGGCCACACACACTGAGATAATATATCATCCCCGATGGCCACACACATTGAGAAAGTATATCATCCCCGATGCCCACACATACTGAGATAATATATCATCACCGATGGACACACATGCTGAGATAAAATATCATCACCGATAGCCACACATACTGAGATAATATATCATCACCGATGGTCACACACACTGAGATAATATATCATCACCGATGGTCACACATACTGAGATAATATATCACAGATTGTCACACATACTGAGATAATACATTATCACCGATGGCCACACATACTGAGATAATATATCATCACCGATGGTCACATATACTGAGAAAATATGTCATCACCGATAGTCACACACACTGAGATAATTAATCATCACCGATGGCCACACACACTGAGATAATATATCATCACCGATGGCCACACACACTGAGATAATTAATCATCACCGATGGCCACACACACTGAGATAATAAATCATCACCGATGGCCACACATGCCAAGATACTATATCATCACCAGTTATCACACATACTGAGATAATATATCATCACCGATGGCCATACATACTGAGATAATATATCATCACAGATGGCCACATATACTGAGATAATATATCATCACCGATGGCCAAACACACTGAGATAATATATCATCACCAATGGTCACACACACTGAGATAATATATCATCACAGATGGCCACGCACACTGAGATAATATATCATCACCTATGGTCACACATACTGAGATAATATATCATCACCTATCGCCACACACACTGAGATAATATATCATCACCGATAGCCACACACACTGAGATAATATATAATCCCCGATGGCCACACACACTGAGATAATATATCATCCCCGATGGTCAAATACATGGAGATAGTATATCATCACTGATGCCCACACATGCCAAGATACTATATCATCAACAGTTATCACACATACTGAGATAATATATCATCACCGATGGCCATACATACTGAGATAATATATCATCACCGATGGCCACACATGCTGAGATAATATATCATCACCGATGGCCACACATACTGAGATAATATATCATAACCGATGGCCACACATGCCAAGATACTATATCATCACCAGTTATCACACATACTGAGATAATATATCATCACCGATGGCCATACATACTGAGATAATATATCATCACCGATGGCCGCACATACTGAGATAATATATCATCACCAATGGCCACACATACTGAGATAATATATCATCACCGATGGCCACACACACTGAGATAATATAGCATCACCGATGGCCACACACACTGAGAGAATATATCATCCCCGATGGCCACACACATTGAGATAGTAAATCATCCCCGATGGCCACACATACTGAGATAAAATATCATCACCGATGGACACACATGCTAAGATAATATATCATCACCGATTGCCACACATACTGAGATAATATATCATCACCGATGGTCACATACACACTGAGATAATATATCATCACCGATAGTCACACATACTGAGATAATATATAACAGATTGTCACACATACTGAGATAATACATTATCACCGATGGCCACACATACTGAGATAATATATCATAACCGATGGCCACACATGTCAAGATACTAGATCATCACCAGTTATCACACATACTGAGATAATATATCATCACCGATGGCCGCACATACTGAGATAATATATCATCACCGATGGCCACACATACTGAGATAATATATCATCACCGATGGCCACACACACTGAGATAATATAGCATCACCGATGGCCACACACACTGAGATAATATATCATCCCCGATGGCCACACACATTGAGATAGTATATCATCACCGATGGACACACATACTGAGATAATATATCATCACCAATGGCCACACACACTGAGATAATATATCATTACCGATGGTCACACATACTGAGATAATATATCATCACCGATTGTCACACATACTGAGATAATACTTTATCACCGATGGCCACACATACTGAGATAATATATCATCACCGATGGTCACATAAACTGAGATAATATGTCATCACCGATGGTCACACGCACTGAGATAATTAATGATCACCGATGGCCACACACACTGAGATAAAATATCATCACCGATGGCCACACACACTGAGATAATTAATTATCACCGATGGCCACACACACTGAGATAATATATCATCACCGATGGCCACACATACTGACATAATATATCATCACGATTGTCACACATACTGAGATAATACATTATCACCGATGGCCACACATACTGAGATAATATATCATCACCGATGGTCACACATACTGAGATAATATGTCATCACCGATGGTCACACACACCGAGATAATATATAATCACCGATGGCCACACACACTGAGATAATTAATCATCACCGATGGCCACACACACTGAGATAATATATCATCACCGATGGCCACACATGCCAAGATACTATATCATCACCAGTTATCACACATTCTGAGATAATATATCATCATCGATGGCCATACATACTGAGATAATATGTCATCACCGATGGTCACATATACTGAGAAAATATATAACAGATTGTCACACATACTGAGATAATACATTATCACCGATGGCCACACATACTGAGATAATATATCATCACCGATGGTCACATATACTGAGAAAATATGTCATCACCGATGGCCACACACACTGAGATAATATATCATCACCGATGGCCACACACACTTAGATAATTAATCATCACCGATGGCCACACACACTGAGATAATAAATCTTCACCGATGGCCAATCATGCCAAGATACTATATCATCACCAGTTATCACACATACTGAGATAATATATCATCACCGATGGCCATACATACTGAGATAATATATCATCACCGATGGCCACACATACTGAGATAATATATCATCACCGATGGCCAAACACACTGAGATAATATATCATCACCAATGGTCACACAAACTGAGATAATATATCATCACCTATCGCCACACACACTGAGATAATATATCATCACCGATGGTCACACATACTGAGATAATATATCATCACCTATCGCCACACACACTGAGATAATATATCATCCCCGATGGCCACACACATTGAGATAGTATATCACCCCGATGGCCATACATACTGAGATAATATATCATCACCGATGGACACACATGCTGAGATAATATATCATCACCGATAGCCACACATACTGAGATAATATATCATCACCGATGGTCACACACACTGAGATAATATATCATCACCGATGGTCACACATACTGAGATAATATTACAGATTGTCACACATACTGAGATAATACATTATTACCGATGCCACACATACTGAGATAATATATCATCACCGATGGTCACATATACTGAGAAAATATGTCATCACCGATGGTCACACACACTGAGTTAATTAATCATCAACGATGGCCACACACACTGAGATAATATATCATCACCGATGGCCACACACACTTAGATAATTAATCATCACCGATGGCCACACACACTGAGATAATAAATCATCACCGATGGCCACACATGCCAAGATACTATATCATCACCAGTTATCACACATACTGAGATAATATATCATCACCGATGGCCATACATACTGAGATAATATATCATCACCGATGGCCACACACACTGAGATAATATATCATCACCGATGGCCACGCACACTGAGATAATATATCATCACCGATGGCCACACACACTTAGATAATTAATCATCACCGATGGCCACACACACTGAGATAATAAATCATCACCGATGGCCACACATGCCAAGATACTATATCATCACCAGTTATCACACATACTGAGATAATATATCATAACCGATAGCCATACATAGTGAGATAATATATCATCACCGATGGCCACACATACTGAGATAATATATCATCACCGATGGCCACACATACTGAGATAATATATCATAACCGATGGCCACACATGTCCAGATACTAGATCATCACCAGTTATCACACATACTGAGATAATATATCATCACCGATGGCCATACATACTGAGATAATATATCATCACCGATGGCCGCACATACTGAGATAATATATCATCACCGATGGCCACACATACTGAGATAATATATCATCACCGATGGCCACACACACTGAGATAATATAGCATCACCGATGGCCACACACACTGAGATAATATATCATCCCCAATGGCCACACACATGGAGATAGTATATCATCACTGATGCCCACACAAACAGAGATAATATATCATCACCGATTGTCACACATACTGAGATAATACATTATCACCGATGGCCACACATACTGAGATAATACATCATCACCGATGGTCACACATACTGAGATAATATGTCATCACCGATGGTCACACACACTGAGATAATATATCATCACCGATGGTCACACATACTGAGATAATATATCACAGACTGTCACACATACTGAGATAATACATTATCACCGATGGCCACACATACTGAGATAATATATCATCACCGATGGTCACACATACTGAGATAATATATCACAGATTGTCACACATACTGAGATAATACATTATCACCGATGGCCACACATACTGAGATAATATATCATCACCGATGGTCACATATACTGAGAAAATATGTCATCACCGATAGTCACACACACTGAGATAATTAATCATCACCGATGGCCACACACACTGAGATAATATATCATCACCGATGGCCACACACACTGAGATAATTAATCATCACCGATGGCCACACACACTGAGATAATAAATCATCACCGATGGCCACACACACTGAGATAATAAATCATCACCGATGGCCACACATGCCAAGATACTATATCATCACCAGTTATCATACATACTGAGATAATATATCATCACCGATGGCCATACATACTGAGATAATATATCATCACCGATGGCCGCACATGCTGAGATAATATATCATCACCGATGGTTACACATACTTAGATAATATATCATCACCGATGGCCACACACACTGAGATAATATAGCATCACCGATGGCCACACACACTGAGATAATATATCATCCCCGATGGCCACACACATTGAGAAAGTATATCATCCCCGATGCCCACACATACTGAGATAATATATCATCACCGATGGACACACATGCTGAGATAAAATATCATCACCGATAGCCACACATACTGAGATAATATATCATCACCGATGGTCACACACACTGAGATAATATATCATCACCGATGGTCACACATACTGAGATAATATATCACAGATTGTCACACATACTGAGATAATACATTATCACCGATGGCCACACATACTGAGATAATATATCATCACCGATGGTCACATATACTGAGAAAATATGTCATCAACGATAGTCACACACACTGAGATAATTAATCATCACCGATGGCCACACACACTGAGATAATATATCATCACCGATGGCCACACACACTGAGATAATTAATCATCACCGATGGCCACACACACTGAGATAATAAATCATCACCGATGGCCACACATGCCAAGATACTATATCATCACCAGTTATCACACATACTGAGATAATATCATCACCGATGGCCATACATACTGAGATAATATATCATCACCGATGGCCACACATACTGAGATAATATATCATCACCGATGGCCAAACACACTGAGATAATATATCATTACCAATGGTCACACACACTGAGATAATATATCATCACAGATGGCCACGCACACTGAGATAATATATCATCACCGATGGTCACACATACTGAGATAATATATCATCACCTATCGCCACACACACTGAGATAATATATCATCACCGATAGCCACACACACTGAGATAATATATAATCCCCGATGGCCACACACACTGAGATAATATATCATCCCCGATGGTCAAACACATGGAGATAGTATATCATCACTGATGCCCACACATGCCAAGATACTATATCATCACCAGTTATCACACATACTGAGATAATATATCATCACCGATGGCCATACATACTGAGATAATATATCATCACCGATGGCCACACATACTGAGATAATATATCATCACCGATGGCCACACATACTGAGATAATATATCATAACCGATGGCCACACATGCCAAGATACTATATCATCACCAGTTATCACACATACTGAGATAATATATCATCACCGATGGTCACATACACACTGAGATAATATATCATCACCGATGGTCACACATACTGAGATAATATATTACAGATTGTCACACATACTGAGATAATACATTATCACCGATGGCCACACATACTGAGATAATATATCATAACCGATGGCCACACATGTCAAGATACTAGATCATCACCAGTTATCACACATACTGAGATAATATATCATCACCGATGGCCATACATACTGAGATAATATATCATCACCGATGGCCACACACACTGAGATAATATAGCATCACCGATGGCCACACACACTGAGATAATATATCATCCCCGATGGCCACACACATTGAGATAGTATATCATCACCGATGGACACACATACTGAGATAATATATCATCACCAATGGTCACACACACTGAGATAATATATCATCACCGATGGCCACGCACACTGAGATAATATATCATCACCGATGGCCACACACACTTAGATAATTAATCATCACCGATGGCAACACACACTGAGATAATAAATCATCACCGATGGCCACACATGCCAAGATACTATATCATCACCAGTTATCACACATACTGAGATAATATATCATAACCGATGGCCATACATAGTGAGATAATATATCATCACCGATGGCCACACATACTGAGATAATATATCATCACCGATGGCCAAACATACTGAGATAATATATCATAACCGATGGCCACACATGTCAAGATACTAGATCATCACCAGTTATCACACATACTGAGATAATATATCATCACCGATGGCCATACATACTGAGATAATATATCATCACCGATGGCCGCACATACTGAGATAATATATCATCACCGATGGCCACACATACTGAGATAATATATCATCACCGATGGCCACACACACTGAGATAATATAGCATCACCGATGGCCACACACACTGAGATAATATATCATCCCCAATGGCCACACACATGGAGATAGTATATCATCACTGATGCCCACACAAACAGAGATAATATATCATCACCGATTGTCACATATACTGAGATAATACATTATCACCGATGGCCACACATACTGAGATAATACATCATCACCGATGGTCACACATACTGAGATTATATGTCATCACCGATGGTCACACACACTGAGATAATATATCATCACCGATGGTCACACATACTGAGATAATATATCACAGATTGTCACACATACTGAGATAATACATTATCACCGATGGCCACACATACTGAGATAATATATCATCACCGATGGTCACACATACTGAGATAATATATCACAGATTGTCACACATACTGAGATAATACATTATCACCGATGGCCACACATACTGAGATAATATATCATCACCGATGGTCACATATACTGAGAAAATATGTCATCACCGATAGTCACACACACTGAGATAATTAATCATCACCGATGGCCACACACACTGAGATAATATATCATCACCGATGGCCACACACACTGAGATAATTAATCATCACCGATGGCCACACACACTGAGATAATAAATCATCACCGATGGCCACACATGCCAAGATACTATATCATCACCAGTTATCACACATACTGAGATAATATATCATCACCGATGGCCATACATACTGAGATAATATATCATCACAGATGGCCACACATACTGAGATAATATATCATCACCGATGGCCAAACACACTGAGATAATATATCATCACCAATGGTCACACACACTGAGATAATATATCATCACAGATGGCCACGCTCACTGAGATAATATATCATCACCGATGGTCACACATACTGAGATAATATATCATCACCTATCGCCACACACACTGAGATAATATATCATCACCGATAGCCACACACATGGAGATAGTATATCATCACTGATGCCCACACATGCCAAGATACTATATCATCACCAGTTATCACACATACTGAGATAATATATCATCACCGATGGCCATACATACTGAGATAATATATCATCACCGATGGCCACACACACTGAGATAATATATCATCACCGATGGTCACACATACTGAGATAATATATCATCACCGATGGTCACACATACTGAGATAATACTTTATCACCGATGGCCACACATACTGAGATAATATATCATCACCGATGGTCACATAAACTGAGATAATATGTCATCACCGATGGTCACACGCACTGAGATAATTAATGATCACCGATGGCCACACACACTGAGATAAAATATCATCACCGATGGCCACACACACTGAGATAATATATCATCACCGATGGCCACACATACTGACATAATATATCATCACGATTGTCACACATACTGAGATAATACATTATCACCGATGGCCACACATACTGAGATAATATATCATCACCGATGGTCACACATACTGAGATAATATGTCATCACCGATGGTCACACACACCGAGATAATATATAATCACCGATGGCCACACACACTGAGATAATTAATCATCACCGATGGCCACACACACTGAGATAATATATCATCACCGATGGCCACACATGCCAAGATACTATATCATCACCAGTTATCACACATTCTGAGATAATATATCATCATCGATGGCCATACATACTGAGATAATATGTCATCACCGATGGTCACATATACTGAGAAAATATATAACAGATTGTCACACATACTGAGATAATACATTATCACCGATGGCCACACATACTGAGATAATATATCATCACCGATGGTCACATATACTGAGAAAATATGTCATCACCGATGGCCACACACACTGAGATAATATATCATCACCGATGGCCACACACACTTAGATAATTAATCATCACCGATGGCCACACACACTGAGATAATAAATCATCACCGATGGCCAATCATGCCAAGATACTATATCATCACCAGTTATCACACATACTGAAATAATAATTCATCACCGATGGCCATACATACTGAGATAATATATCATCACCGATGGCCACACATACTGAGATAATATATCATCACCGATGGCCAAACACACTGAGATAATATATCATCACCAATGGTCACACAAACTGACATAATATATCATCACCTATCGCCACACACACTGAGATAATATATCATCACCGATGGTCACACATACTGAGATAATATATCATCACCTATCGCCACACACACTGAGATAATATATCATCACCGATAGCCACACACACTGAGATAATATATCATCCCCGATGGCCACACACATGGAGATAGTATATCATCACTGATGCCCACACATACTGAGATAACATATCATCACCGATTGTCACACATACTGAGATAATACATTATCACCGATGGCCACACATACTGAGATAATACATCATCACCGATGGTCACACATACTGAGATAATATGTCATCACCTATGGTCACACACACTGAGATAATTAATCATCACCGATGGCCACACACACTGAGATAATATATCATCACCGATGGCCACACATGCCAAGATAATATATCATCACCAGTTATCACACATACTGAGATAATATATCATCACCGATGGCCATACATACTGAGATAATATATCATCACCGATGGCCACACATACTGAGATAATATATCATCACCGATGGCCAAACACACTGAGATAATATATCATCACCAATGGTCACACACACTGAGATAATATATCATCACCGATGGCCACGCACACTGAGATAATATATCATCACCGATGGTCACACATACTGAGATAATATATCATCACCTATCGCCACACACACTGAGATAATATATCATCACCGATAGCCACACACACTGAGATAATATATCATCCCCGATGGCCACACACATTGAGATAATATATCATCCCCGATGGCCACACACATGGAGATAGTATATCATAACTGATGCCCATACATACTGAGATAATATATCATCACCGATGGTCACACACACTGAGTTAATATATCATCACCGATGGCCACGCACACTGAGATAATATATCATCACCGATGGTCACACATTCTGAGATAATATATCATCACCTATCGCCACACACACTGAGATAATATATCATCACCGATAGCCACACACACTGAGATAATATATCATCCCCGAAGGCCACACACACTGAGATAATATATCATCCCCGATGGCCACACACATGGAGATAGTATATCATCACTGATGCCCACACATACTGAGATAATATATCATCACTGATTGTCACACATACTGAGATAATACATTATCACCGATGGCCACACATACTGAGATAATATATCATCACCGATGGTCACATATACTGAGAAAATATGACATCACCGATGGTCACATACACAGAGTTAATTAATCATCACCGATGGCCACACACACTGAGATAATATATCATCACCGAATGCCACACACACTGAGATAATTAATCATCACCGATGGCCACACACACTGAGATAATAAATCATCACCGATGGCCACACATGCCAAGATACTATATCATCACCAGTTATCACACATACTGAGATAATATATCATCACCGATAGCCACACACACTGAGATAATATATCATCCCCGATGGCCACACACACTGAGATAATATATCATCCCCGATGGCCACACACATGGAGATAGTATATCATCACTGATGCCCACACATACAGAGATAATATATCATCACCGATTGTCACACATTCTGAGATAATACTTTATCACCGATGGCCACACATACTGAGATAATATATCGTCACCGATGGTCACACATAATGAGATAATATATCATCACCTATGGTCACACACACTGAGATAATTAATCATCACCGATGGCCACACACACTGAGATAATATATCATCACCGATGGCCACACATGCCAAGATACTATATCATCACCAGTTATCACACATACTGAGATAATATATCATCACCGATGGTCACACACACACAGAGATAATATGTCATCACCTATGGTCACACACACTGAGATAATTAATCATCACCGATGGCCACACACACTGAGATAATATATCATCACCGATAGCCACACACACTGAGATAATTAATCATCACCGATGGCCACACACACTGAGATAATATATCATCACCGATGGCCACACATGCCAAGATACTATATCATCACCAGTTATCACACATACTGAGATAATATATCATCACCGATGGCCATACATACTGAGATAATATATCATCACCGATGGCCACACATACTGAGATAATATATCATCACCGATGGCCACACATACTGAGATAATATATCATCACCGATGGCCACACATGCCAAGATACTATATCATCACCAGTTATCACACATACTGAGATAATATATCATCACAAGTTATCACACATACTGAGATAATATATCATCACCGATGGCCATACATACTGAGATAATATGTCATCACCGATGGCCGCACATACTGAGATAATATATCATCACCGATGGCCACACATACTGAGATAATATATCATCACCGATGGCCACACACACTGAGATAATATAGCATCACCGATGGCCACACACACTGAGATAATATATCATCCCCGATGGCCACACACATTGAGATAGTATATCACCCCGATGGCCATACATACTGAGATAATATATCATCACCGATGGACACACATGCTGAGATAATATATCATCACCGATAGCCACACATACTGAGATAATATATCATCACCGATGGTCACACACACTGAGATAATATATCAACACCGATGGTCACACATACTGAGATAATATTACAGATTGTCACACATACTGAGATAATACATTATTACCGATGCCACACATACTGAGATAATATATCATCACCGATGGTCACATATACTGAGAAAATATGTCATCACCGATGGTCACACACACTGAGTTAATTAATCATCAACGATGGCCACACACACTGAGATAATATATCATCACCGATGGCCACACACACTTAGATAATTAATCATCACCGATGGCCACACACACTGAGATAATAAATCATCACCGATGGCCACACATGCCAAGATACTATATCATCACCAGTTATCACACATACTGAGATAATATATCATCACCGATGGCCATACATACTGAGATAATATATCATCACCGATGGCCACACACACTGAGATAATATATCATCACCAATGGTCACACACACTGAGATAATATATCATCACCGATGGCCACGCACACTGAGATAATATATCATCACCGATGGCCACACACACTTAGATAATTAATCATCACCGATGGCCACACACACTGAGATAATAAATCATCACCGATGGCCACACATGCCAAGATACTATGTCATCACCATTTATCACACATATTGAGATAATATATCATCACCGATGGTCACACACACAGAGATAATATGTCATCACGTATGGTCACACACACTGAGATAATTAATCATCACCGATGGCCACACACACTGAGATAATATATCATCACCGATGGCCACACACTCTGAGATAATTAATCATCACCGAAGGCCACACACACTGAGATAATATATCATCACCGATGGCCACACATGCCAAGATACTATATCATCACCAGTTATCACACATACTGAGATAATATATCATCACCGATGGCCACACATACTGAGATAATATATCATCACCGATGGCCACACATACTGAGATAATATATCATCACCGATGGCCACACATACTGAGATAATATATCATAACCGATGGCCACACATGCCAATATACTATATCATCACCAGTTATCACACATACTGAGATAATATATCATCACCGATGGCCATACATACTGAGATAATATATCATCACCGATGGCCGCACATACTGAGATAATATATCATCACCGATGGCCACACATACTGAGATAATATATCATCACCGATGGCCACACACACTGAGATAATATAGCATCACCGATGGCCACACACACTGAGAGAATATATCATCACCGATGGCCACGCACACTGAGATAATATATCATCACTGATGCCCACACAAACAGAGATAATATATCATCACCGATTGTCACACATACTGAGATAATACATTATCACCGATGGCCACACATACTGAGATAATACATCATCACCGATGGTCACACATACTGAGATAATATGTCATCACCTATGGTCACACACACTGAGATAATTAATCATCACCGATGGCCACACACACTGAGATAATATATCATCACCGATGGCCACACATGCCAAGTTACTATAATATCACCAGTTATCACACATACTGAGATAATATATCATCACCGATGGCCATACATACTGAGATAATATATCATCACCGATGGCCACACATACTGAGATAATATATCATCACCGATGGCCAAACACACTGAGATAATATATCATCACCAATGGTCACACACACTGAGATAATATATCATCACCGATGGCCACGCACACTGAGATAATATATCATCACCGATGGTCACACATACTGAGATAATAAATCATCACCTATCGCCACACACACTGAGATAATATATCATCCCCGATAGCCACACACACTGAGATAATATATCATCCCCGATGGCCACACACACTGAGATAATATATCATCCCCGATGGCCACACACATGGAGATAGTATATCATCACTGATGCCCACACATACTGAGATAATATATCATCACCGATTGTCACACATACTGAGATAATACATTATCACCGATGGCCACACATACTGAGATAATATATCATCACCGATGGTCACATATACTGAGAAAATATGTCATCACCGATGGTCACACACACTGAGTTAATTAATCATCACCGATGGCCACACACACTGAGATAATATATCATCACCGATGGCCACACACACTGAGATAATTAATCATCACCGATGGCCACACACACTGAGATAATAAATCATCACCGATGGCCACACATGCCAAGATACTATATCATCACCAGTTATCACACATACTGAGATAATATATCATCACCGATGGCCATACATACTGAGATAATATATCATCACCGATGGCCGCACATGCTGAGATAATATATCATCACCGATGGTTACACATTCTTAGATAATATATCATCACCGATGGCCACACACACTGAGATAATATAGCATCACCGATGGCCACACACACTGAGATAATATATCATCCCCGATGGCCACACACATTGAGAAAGTATATCATCCCCGATGCCCACACATACTGAGATAATATATCATCACCGATGGACACACATGCTGAGATAAAATATCATCACCGATAGCCACACATACTGAGATAATATATCATCACCGATGGTCACACACACTGAGATAATATATCATCACCGATGGTCACACATACTGAGATAATATATCACAGATTGTCACACATACTGAGATAATAAATTATCACCGATGGCCACACATACTGAGATAATATATCATCACCGATGGTCACATATACTGAGAAAATATGTCATCACCGATAGTCACACACACTGAGATAATTAATCATCACCGATGGCCACACACACTGAGATAATATATCATCACCGATGGCCACACACACTGAGATAATTAATCATCACCGATGGCCAAACACACTGAGATAATAAATCATCACCGATGGCCACACATGCCAAGATACTATATCATCACCAGTTATCACACATACTGAGATAATATATCATCACCGATGGCCATACATACTGAGATAATATATCATCACAGATGGCCACACATACTGAGATAATATATCATCACCGATGGCCAAACACACTGAGATAATATATCATCACCAATGGTCACACACACTGAGATAATATATCATCACCGATGGCCACGCACACTGAGATAATATATCATCACCGATGGTCACACATACTGAGATAATATATCATCACCTATCGCCACACACACTGAGATAATATATCATCACCGATAGCCACACACACTGAGATAATATATAATCCCCGATGGCCACACACACTGAGATAATATATCATCCCCGATGGTCAAACACATGGAGATAGTATATCATCACTGATGCCCACACATGCCAAGATACTATATCATCACCAGTTATCACACATTCTGAGATAATATATCATCACCGATGGCCATACATACTGAGATAATATATCATCACCGATGGCCGCACATACTGAGATAATATATCATCACCAATGGCCACACATACTGAGATAATATATCATCACCGATGGCCACACACACTGAGATAATATAGCATCACCGATGGCCACACACACTGAGAGAATATATCATCCCCGATGGCCACACACATTGAGATAGTAAATCATCCCCGATGGCCACACATACTGAGATAAAATATCATCACCGATGGACACACATGCTGAGATAATATATCATCACCGATTGCCACACATACTGAGATAATATATCATCACCGATGGTCACATACACACTGAGATAATATATCATCACCGATGGTCACACATGCTGAGATAATATATCATCACCGATTGCCACACATACTGAGATAATATATCATCACCGATGGTCACATACACACTGAGATAATATATCATCACCGATGGTCACACATACTGAGATAATATATAACAGATTGTCACACATACTTAGATAATACATTATCACCGATGGCCACACATACTGAGATAATATATCATAACCGATGGCCACACATGTCAAGATACTAGATCATCACCAGTTATCACACATACTGAGATAATATATCATCACCGATGGCCATACATACTGAGATAATATATCATCACCGATGGCCGCACATACTGAGATAATATATCATCACCGATGGCCACACATACTGAGATAATATATCATCACCGATGGCCACACACACTGAGATAATATAGCATCACCGATGGCCACACACACTGAGATAATATATCATCCCCGATGGCCACACACATTGAGATAGTATATCATCACCGATGGACACACAAACTGAGATAATATATCATCACCAATGGCCAAACACACTGAGATAATATATCATCACCGATGGTCACACATACTGAGATAATATATCATCACCGATGGTCACACATACTGAGATAATACTTTATCACCGATGGCCACACATACTGAGATAATATATCATCACCGATGGTCACATAAACTGAGATAATATGTCATCACCGATGGTCACACGCACTGAGATAATTAATGATCACCGATGGCCACACACACTGAGATAAAATATCATCACCGATGGCCGCACATACTGAGATAATATATCATCACCGATGGCCACACATACTGAGATAATATATCATCACCGATGGCCACACACACTGAGATAATATAGCATCACCGATGGCCACACACACTGAGAGAATATATCATCCCCGATGGCCACACACATTGAGATAGTAAATCATCCCCGATGGCTACACATACTGAGATAAAATATCATCACCGATGGACACACATGCTGAGATAATATATCATCACCGATTGCCACACATACTGAGATAATATATCATCACCGATGGTCACACACACACTGAGATAATATATCATCACCGATGGTCACACATACTGAGATAATATATAACAGATTGTCACACATACTGAGATAATACATTATCACCGATGGCCACACATACTGAGATAATATATCATAACCGATGGCCACACATGTCAAGATACTAGATCATCACCAGTTATCACACATACTGAGATAATATATCATCACCGATGGCCATACATACTGAGATAATATATCATCACCGATGGCCGCACATACTGAGATAATATATCATCACCGATGGCCACACATACTGAGATAATATATCATCACCGATGGCCACACACACTGAGATAATATAGCATCACTGATGGCCACACACACTGAGATAATATATCATCCCCGATGGCCACACACATTGAGATAGTATATCATCACCGATGGACACACATACTGAGATAATATATCATCACCAATGGCCACACACACTGAGATAATATATCATCACCGATGGTCACACATACTGAGATAATATATCATCACCGATTGTCACACATACTGAGATAATACTTTATCACCGATGGCCACACATACTGAGATAATATATCATCACCGATGGTCACATAAACTGAGATAATATGTCATCACCGATGGCCACACACACTGAGATAAAATATCATCACCGATGGCCACACACACTGAGATAATTAATTATCACCGATGGCCACACACACTGAGATAATATATCATCACCGATGGCCACACATACTGACATAATATATCATCACGATTGTCACACATACTGAGATAATACATTATCACCGATGGCCACACATACTGAGATAATATATCATCACCGATGGTCACACATACTGAGATAATATGTCATCACCGATGGTCACACACACCGAGATAATATATAATCACCGATGGCCACACACACTGAGATAATTAATCATCACCGATGGCCACACACACTGAGATAATATATCATCACCGATGGCCACACATGCCAAGATACTATATCATCACCAGTTATCACACATTCTGAGATAATATATCATCATCGATGGCCATACATACTGAGATAATATGTCATCACCGATGGTCACATATACTGAGAAAATATATAACAGATTGTCACACATACTGAGATAATACATTATCACCGATGGCCACACATACTGAGATAATATATCATCACCGATGGTCACATATACTGAGAAAATATGTCATCACCGATGGTCACACACACTTAGTTAATTAATCATCACCGATGGCCACACACACTGAGATAATATATCATCACCGATGGCCACACACACTGAGATAATTAATCATCACCGATGGCCACACACACTGAGATAATAAATCATCACCGATGGCCAATCATGCCAAGATACTATATCATCACCAGTTATCACACATACTGAGATAATATATCATCACCGATGGCCATACATACTGAGATAATATATCATCACCGATGGCCACACATACTGAGATAATATATCATCACCGATGGCCAAACACACTGAGATAATATATCATCACCAATGGTCACACAAACTGAGATAATATATCATCACCTATCGCCACACACACTGAGATAATATATCATCACCGATGGTCACACATACTGAGATACTATATCATCACCTATCGCCACACACACTGAGATAATATATCATCACCGATAGCCACACACACTGAGATCATATATCATCCCCGATGGCCACACACATGGAGATAGTATATCATCACTGATGCCCACACATACTGAGATAACATATCATCACCGATTGTCACACATACTGAGATAATACATTATCACCGATGGCCACACATACTGAGATAATACATCATCACCGATGGTCACACATACTGAGATAATATGTCATCACCTATGGTCACACACACTGAGATAATTAATCATCACCGATGGCCACACACACTGAGATAATATATCATCACCGATGGCCACACATGCCAAGATACTATATCATCACCAGTTATCACACATACTGAGATAATATATCATCACCGATGGCCATACATACTGAGATAATATATCATCACCGATGGCCACACATACTGAGATAATAAATCATCACCGATGGCCAAACACACTGAGATAATATATCATCACCAATGGTCACACACACTGAGATAATATATCATCACCGATGGCCACGCACAGAGATAATATATCATCACCGATGGTCACACATACTGAGATAATATATCATCACCTATCGCCACACACAGTGAGATAATATATCATCACCGATAGCCACACACACTGAGATAATATATCATCCCCGATGGCCACACACATGGTGATAGTATATCATCACTGATGCCCACACCTACTGAGCAGGGCCGGCTCCGGGGCTTGTGGCGCCCCGGGCGGCTTTAGGGGGCGTGGCTTTGTACAGGGGGCGTGGTCATTTACGCCTCCTGTACAGCTGAATTGCTGTGCGGTGCGCGATGACGTCATCGCGCACCGCACAGCAAAGGTCCTCTCCACGAAGGGAAACTAGACGCGTAGCGTCTAGTTCCCTTCGTGGAGAGGACCTTTGCTGTGCGGTGCGCGATGACGTCATCGCGCACCGCACATCAATGGACCTCTCCAGGAAGGGAAACTAGACGCGTACGCGTCTAGTTTCCCTTCCCAGCGGTAGCGGCCGGGGGCAGCGGGCAGCAGGGGGCACCCACCAGCAGCGGATCTTGCCCTGGTGCGGCGCCCTCCGGAGGGCGCCCTGCGCCCTCCGGAAGGCGGCGCCCTGGGCAAAAGTACTGCTTGCCCGTGGCAAGATCCGCTACTGATACTGAGATAACATATCATCATCGATTGTCGCACATACTGAGATAATACATTATCACCGATGGCCACACATACTGAGATAATATATCATCACCGATGGTCACATATACTGAGAAAATATGTCATCACCGATGGTCACACACACTGAGTTAATTAATCATCACCGATGGCCACACACACTGAGATAATATATCATCACCGATGGCCACACACACTGAGATAATTAATCATCACCGATGGCCACACACACTGAGATAATAAATCATCACCGATGGCCACACATGCCAAGATACTATATCATCACCAGTTATCACACATACTGAGATAATATATCATCACCGATGGCCATACATACTGAGATAATATATCATCACCGATGGCCACACATACTGAGGTAATATATCATCACCGATGGCCAAACACACTGAGATAATATATCATCACCAATGGTCACACACACTGAGATAATATATCATCACCAATGGTCACACACACTGAGATAATATATCGTCACCGATGGTCACACATAATGAGATAATATGTCATCACCTATGGTCACACACACTGAGATAATTAATCATCACCGATGGCCACACACACTGAGATAATATATCATCACCGATGGCCACACATGCCAAGATACTATGTCATCACCATTTATCACACATATTGAGATAATATATCATCACCGATGGTCACACACACAGAGATAATATGTCATCACGTATGGTCACACACACTGAGATAATTAATCATCACCGATGGCCACACACACTGAGATAATATATCATCACCGATGGCCACACACTCTGAGATAATTAATCATCACCGAAGGCCACACACACTGAGATAATATATCATCACCGATGGCCACACATGCCAAGATACTATATCATCACCAGTTATCACACATACTGAGATAATATATCATCACCGATGGCCACACATACTGAGATAATATATCATCACCGATGGCCACACATACTGAGATAATATATCATCACCGATGGCCACACATACTGAGATAATATATCATAACCGATGGCCACACATGCCAATATACTATATCATCACCAGTTATCACACATACTGAGATAATATATCATCACCGATGGCCATACATACTGAGATAATATATCATCACCGATGGCCGCACATACTGAGATAATATATCATCACCGATGGTCACATAAACTGAGATAATATGTCATCACCGATGGTCACACGCACTGAGATAATTAATGATCACCGATGGCCACACACACTGAGATAATATATCATCACCGATGGCCACACACACTGAGATAATTAATCATCACCGATGGCCACACACACTGAGATAATATATCATCACCGATGGCCACACATACTGACATAATATATCATCACGATTGTCACACATACTGAGATAATACATTATCACCGATGGCCACACATACTGAGATAATATATCATCACCGATGGTTACACATACTGAGATAATATGTCTTCACCGATGGTCACAAAAACCGAGATAATATATCATCACCGATGGCCACACACACTGATATAATTAATCATCACCGATGGCCACACACACTGAGATAATATATCATCACCGATGGCCACACATGCCAAGATACTATATCATCACCAGTTATCACACATTCTGAGATAATATATCATCATCGATGGCCATACATACTGAGATAATATGTCATCACCGATGGCCACACATACTGAGATAAAATATCATCACCGATGGCCACACACAATGAGATAATATATCATCACCGATGGTCACATATACTGAGCTAATATATCATCACCGATGGCTACACATACTGACATAATATATCATCACCGATGGCAAAACATACTGACATAATATATCATCACCGATGGCCACACACACTGAGATAATATATCAACGATGGCCACACACAGTGAGATAATATATCATCACTGATGGCCACACACACACTGAGATAATATATCATCACCGATGGTCACACACACTGAGATAATATATCATCACCGATGGCCACACACACTGAGATAATATATCATCACCGATGGTCACACATACTGAGATAATATATCATCACCGATGGCCACACATACTGACATAATATATCATCACCGATGGCCACACATACTGAGATAATATATCATCACCGATGGCCAAACACACTGAGATAATATATCATCACCAATGGTCACACATACTGAGATAATATGTCATCACCGATGGTCACACACACTGAGTTAATATATCATCACCGATGGCCACACATACTGACATAATATATCATCACCGATTGTCACACATACTGAGATAATACATTATCACCGATGGCCACACATACTGAGATAATATATCATCACCGATGGTCAAACATACTGAGATAATATGTCATCACCGATAGTCACACACACCTAGATAATATATCATCACCGATGGCCACACACACTGAGATAATATGTCATCACCGATGGCCAGACATGCCAAGATACTATATCATCACCAGTTATCACACATACTGAGATAATATATCATCACCGATGGCCACACATACTGAGATAATATATCATCACCGATGGTCGCACATGCTGAGATAATATGTCATCACAGATGGTCACACACACTGAGATATTATATCATCACCGATGGCCGCACATACTGAGATAATATATCATCACCGATGGTCACACATACTGAGATAATATGTCATCACCGATGGTCACACACACTGAGTTAATATATCATCACCGATGGCCACACATACTGACATAATATATCATCACCGATCGTCACACATACTGAGATAATACATTATCACCGATGGCCACACATACTGAGATAATATGTCATCACCAATGGTCACACACACCGAGATAATATATCATCACCGATGGCCACACACACTGAGATAATATGTCATCACCGATGGCCAGACATGCCAAGATACTATATCATCACCAGTTATCACACATACTGAGATAATATATCATCACCGATGGTCACACATACTGAGATAATATATCATCACCGATGGCTACACATACTGACATAATATATCATCACCGATGGCCACAAATACTGACATAATATATCATCACCGATGGCCGCACATACTGATATATTATAGCATCACTGATGGCCACACACACTGAGATAATAAATCATCACCGATGGCCACACATGCCAAGATACTATATCATCACCAGTTATCACACATACTGAGATAATATATCATCACCGATGGCCATACATACTGAGATAATATATCATCACCGATGGCCGCACATGCTGAGATAATATATCATCACCGATGGTTACACATACTTAGATAATATATCATCACCGATGGCCACACACACTGAGATAATATAGCATCACCGATGGCCACACACACTGAGATAATATATCATCCCCGATGGCCACACACATTGAGAAAGTATATCATCCCCGATGCCCACACATACTGAGATAATATATCATCACCGATGGACACACATGCTGAGATAAAATATCATCACCGATAGCCACACATACTGAGATAATATATCATCACCGATGGTCACACACACTGAGATAATATATCATCACCGATGGTAACACATACTGAGATAATATATCACAGATTGTCACACATACTGAGATAATACATTATCACCGATGGCCACACATACTGAGATAATATATCATCACCGATGGTCACATATACTGAGAAAATATGTCATCACCGATAGTCACACACACTGAGATAATTAATCATCACCGATGGCCACACACACTGAGATAATATATCATCACCGATGGCCACACACACTGAGATAATTAATCATCACCGATGGCCAAACACACTGAGATAATAAATCATCACCGATGGCCACACATGCCAAGATACTATATCATCACCAGTTATCACACATACTGAGATAATATATATTCACCGATGGCCATACATACTGAGATAATATATCATCACAGATGGCAACACATACTGAGATAATATATCATCACCGATGGCCAAACACGCTGAGATAATATATCATCACCAATGGTCACACACACTGAGATAATATATCATCACCGATGGCCACACATACTGAGATAATATATCATCACCGATGGTCACACATACTGAGATAATATATCATCACCTATCGCCACACACACTGAGATAATATATCATCACCGATAGCCACACACACTGAGATAATATATAATCCCCGATGGCCACACACACTGAGATAATATATCATCCCCGATGGTCAAACACATGGAGATAGTATATCATCACTGATGCCCACACATGCCAAGATACTATATCATCACCGATGGCCATACATACTGAGATAATATATCATCACCGATGGCAACACATACTGAGATAATATATCATCACCGATGGCCAAACACACTGAGATAATATATCATCACCTATCGCCACACACACTGAGATAATATATCATCACCGATGGTCACACATACTGAGATAATATATCATCACCAATGGCCACACATACTGAGATAATATATCATCACCGATGGCCACACACACTGAGATAATATAGCATCACCGATGGCCACACACACTGAGAGAATATATCATCCCCGATGGCCACACACATTGAGATAGTAAATCATCCCCGATGGCCACACATACTGAGATAAAATATCATCACCGATGGACACACATGCTGAGATAATATATCATCACCGATTGCCACACATACTGAGATAATATATCATCACCGATGGTCACATACACACTGAGATAATATATCATCACCGATGGTCACACATACTGAGATAATATATAACAGATTGTCACACATACTGAGATAATACATTATCACCGATGGCCACACATACTGAGATAATATATCATAACCGATGGCCACACATGTCAAGACACTAGATCATCACCAGTTATCACACATACTGAGATAATATATCATCACCGATGGCCATACATACTGAGATAATATATCATCACCGATGGCCGCACATACTGAGATAATATATCATCACCGATGGCCACACATACTGAGATAATATATCATCACCGATGGCCACACACACTGAGATAATATAGCATCACCGATGGCCACACACACTGAGATAATATATCATCCCCGATGGCCACACACATTGAGATAGTATATCATCACCGATGGACACACATACTGAGATAATATATCATCACCGATGGTCACACATACTGAGATAATATATCATCACCGATGGTCACATATACTGAGAAAATATGTCATCACCGATGGCCACACACACTGAGATAATATATCATCACCGATGGCCACACACACTTAGATAAATAATCATCACCGATGGCCACACACACTGAGATAATAAATCATCACCGATGGCCACACATGCCAAGATACTATATCATCACCAGTTATCACACATACTGAGATAATATATCATCACCGATGGCCATACATACTGAGATAATATATCATCACCGATGGCCACACATACTGAGATAATATATCATCACCGATGGCCAAACACACTGAGATAATATATCATCACCAATGGTCACACAAACTGAGATAATATATCATCACCTATCGCCACACACACTGAGAAAATATATCATCACCGATAGCCACACACACTGAGATAATATAGCATCACCGATGGCCACACACACTGAGATAATATATCATCCCCGATGGCCACACACATGGAGATAGTATATCATCACTGATGCCCACACATACTGAGATAATATATCATCACCGATTGTCACACATACTGAGATAATACATTATCACCGATGGCCACACATACTGAGATAATACATCATCACCGATGGTCACACATACTGAGATAATATGTCATCACCTATGGTCACACAAACTGAGATAATTAATCATCACCGATGGCCACACACACAGAGATAATATATCATCACCGATGGCCACACATGCCAAGATAATATATCATCACCAGTTATCACACATACTGAGATAATATATCATCACCAATGGCCATACATACTGAGATAATATATCATCACCGATGGTCACACATACTGAGATAATATATCATCACCGATGGTCACATAAACTGAGATAATATGTCATCACCGATGGTCACACGCACTGAGATAATTAATGATCACCGATGGCCACACACACTGAGATAAAATATCATCACCGATGGCCGCACATACTGAGATAATATATCATCACCGATGGCCACACATACTGAGATAATATATCATCACCGATGGCCACACACACTGAGATAATATAGCATCACCGATGGCCACACACACTGAGAGAATATATCATCCCCGATGGCCACACACATTGAGATAGTAAATCATCCCCGATGGCCACACATACTGAGATAAAATATCATCACCGATGGACACACATGCTGAGATAATATATCATCACCGATTGCCACACATACTGAGATAATATATCATCACCGATGGTCACACACACACTGAGATAATATATCATCACCGATGGTCACACATACTGAGATAATATATAACAGATTGTCACACATACTGAGATAATACATTATCACCGATGGCCACACATACTGAGATAATATATCATCACCGATGGTCACATATACTGAGAAAATATGTCATCACCGATGGCCACACACACTGAGATAATATATCATCACCGATGGCCACACACACTTAGATAAATAATCATCACCGATGGCCACACACACTGAGATAATAAATCATCACCGATGGCCACACATGCCAAGATACTATATCATCACCAGTTATCACACATACTGAGATAATATATCATCACCGATGGCCATACATACTGAGATAATATATCATCACCGATGGCCACACATACTGAGATAATATATCATCACCGATGGCCAAACACACTGAGATAATATATCATCACCAATGGTCACACAAACTGAGATAATATATCATCACCTATCGCCACACACACTGAGAAAATATATCATCACCGATAGCCACACACACTGAGATAATATAGCATCACCGATGGCCACACACACTGAGATAATATATCATCCCCGATGGCCACACACATGGAGATAGTATATCATCACTGATGCCCACACATACTGAGATAATATATCATCACCGATTGTCACACATACTGAGATAATACATTATCACCGATGGCCACACATACTGAGATAATACATCATCACCGATGGTCACACATACTGAGATAATATGTCATCACCTATGGTCACACAAACTGAGATAATTAATCATCACCGATGGCCACACACACTGAGATAATATATCATCACCGATGGCCACACATGCCAAGATAATATATCATCACCAGTTATCACACATACTGAGATAATATATCATCACCAATGGCCATACATACTGAGATAATATATCATCACCGATGGCCACACATACTGAGATAATATATCATCACCGATGGCCAAACACACTGAGATAATTGATCATCACCAATGGTCACACACACTGAGATAATATATCATCACCGATGGCCACGCACACTGAGATAATATATCATCACCGATGGTCACACATACTGAGATAATATATCATCACCTATCGCCACACACACTGAGATAATATATCATCACCGATAGCCACACACACTGAGATAATATATCATCCCCGATGGCCACACACATTGAGATAATATATCATCCCCGATGGCCACACACATGGAGATAGTATATCATCACTGATGCCCATACATACTGAGATAATATATCATCACCGATTGTCACACATACTGAGATAATACATTATCACCGATGGTCACATATACTGAGAAAATATGTCATCACCGATGGTCACACACACTGAGTTAATATATCATCACCGATGGCCACGCACACTGAGATAATATATCATCACCGATGGTCACACATACTGAGATAATATATCATCACCTATCGCCACACACACTGAGATAATATATCATCACCGATAGCCACACACACTGAGATAATATATCATCCCCGATGGCCACACACACTGAGATAATATATCATCCCCGATGGCCACACACATGGAGATAGTATATCATCACTGATGCCCACACATACTGAGATAATATATCATCACCGATTGTCACACATACTGAGATAATACATTATCACCGATGGCCACACATACTGAGATAATATATCATCACCGATGGTCACATATACTGAGAAAATATGTCATCACCGATGGTCACATACACTGAGTTAATTAATCATCACCGATGGCCACACACACTGAGATAATATATCATCACCGAATGCCACACACACTGAGATAATTAATCATCACCGATGGCCACACACACTGAGATAATAAATCATCACCGATGGCCACACATGCCAAGATACTATATCATCACCAGTTATCACACATACTGAGATAATATATCATCACCGATAGCCACACACACTGAGATAATATATCATCCCCGATGGCCACACACACTGAGATAATATATCATCCCCGATGGCCACACACATGGAGATAGTATATCATCACTGATGCCCACACATACAGAGATAATATATCATCACCGATAGTCACACATTCTGAGATAATACTTTATCACCGATGGCCACACATACTGAGATAATATATCGTCACCGATGGTCACACATAATGAGATAATATATCATCACCTATGGTCACACACACTGAGATAATTAATCATCACCGATGGCCACACACACTGAGATAATATATCATCACCGATGGCCACACATGCCAAGATACTATATCATCACCAGTTATCACACATACTGAGATAATATATCATCACCGATGGTCACACACACACAGAGATAATATGTCATCACCTATGGTCACACACACTGAGATAATTAATCATCACCGATGGCCACACACACTGAGATAATATATCATCACCGATGGCCACACACACTGAGATAATTAATCATCACCGATGGCCACACACACTGAGATAATATATCATCACCGATGGCCACACATGCCAAGATACTATATCATCACCAGTTATCACACATACTGAGATAATATATCATCACCGATGGCCATACATACTGAGATAATATATCATCACCGATGGCCACACATGCCAAGATACTATATCATCACAAGTTATCACACATACTGAGATAATATATCATCACCGATGGCCATACATACTGAGATAATATGTCATCACCGATGGCCGCACATACTGAGATAATATATCATCACCGATGGCCACACATACTGAGATAATATATCATCACCGATGGCCACACACACTGAGATAATATAGCATCACCGATGGACACACACACTGAGATAATATATCATCCCCGATGGCCACACACATTGAGATAGTATATCACCCCGATGGCCATACATACTGAGATAATATATCATCACCGATGGACACACATGCTGAGATAATATATCATCACCAATAGCCACACATACTGAGATAATATATCATCACCGATGGTCACACACACTGAGATAATATTACAGATTGTCACACATACTGAGATAATACATTATTACCGATGCCACACATACTGAGATAATATATCATCACCGATGGTCACATATACTGAGAAAATATGTCATCACCGATGGTCACACACACTGAGTTAATTAATCATCAACGATGGCCACACACACTGAGATAATATATCATCACCGATGGCCACACACACTGAGATAATAAATCATCACCGATGGCCACACATGCCAAGATACTATATCATCACCAGTTATCACACATACTGAGATAATATATCATCACCGATGGCCATACATACTGAGATAATATATCATCACCGATGGCCACACACACTGAGATAATATATCATCACCAATGGTCACACACACTGAGATAATATATCATCACCGATGGCCACGCACACTGAGATAATATATCATCACCGATGGCCACACACACTTAGATAATTAATCATCACCGATGGCCACACACACTGAGATAATAAATCATCACCGATGGCCACACATGCCAAGATACTATATCATCACCAGTTATCACACATACTGAGATAATATATCATCACCGATGGCCATACATACTGAGATAATATATCATCACCGATGGCCACACATACTGAGATAATATATCATCACCGATGGCCACACATACTGAGATAATATATCATAACCGATGGCCACACATGTCAAGATACTAGATCATCACCAGTTATCACACATACTGATATAATATATCATCACCGATGGCCATACATACTGAGATAATATATCATCACAGATGGCCGCACATACTGAGATAATATATCATCACCGATGGCCACACATACTGAGATAATATATCATCACCGATGGCCACACACACTGAGATAATATAGCATCACCGATGGCCACACACACTGAGATAATATATCATCCCCAATGGCCACACACATGGAGATAGTATATCATCACTGATGCCCACACAAACAGAGATAATATATCATCACCGATTGTCACACACACTGAGATAATATATCATCACCGATGGCCACGCACACTGAGATAATATATCATCACCGATGGTCACACATACTGAGATAATATATCATCACCTATCGCCACACACACTGAGATAATATATCATCCCCGATAGCCACACACACTGAGATAATATATCATCCCCGATGGCCACACACACTGAGATAATATATCATCCCCGATGGCCACACACATGGAGATAGTATATCATCACTGATGCCCACACATACTGAGATAATATATCATCACCGATTGTCACACATACTGAGATAATACATTATCACCGATGGCCACACATACTGAGATAATATATCATCACCGATGGTCACATATACTGAGAAAATATGTCATCCCCGATGGTCACACACACTGAGTTAATTAATCATCACCGATGGCCACACACACTGAGATAATATATCATCACCGATGGCCACACACACTGAGATAATTAATCATCACCGATGGCCACACACACTGAGATAATAAATCATCACCGATGGCCACACATGCCAAGATACTATATCATCACCAGTTATCACACATACTGAGATAATATATCATCACCGATGGCCATACATACTGAGATAATATATCATCACCGATGGCCGCACATGCTGAGATAATATATCATCACCGATGGTTACACATACTTAGATAATATATCATCACCGATGGCCACACACACTGAGATAATATAGCATCACCGATGGCCACACACACTGAGATAATATATCATCCCCGATGGCCACACACATTGAGAAAGTATATCATCCCCGATGCCCACACATACTGAGATAATATATCATCACCGATGGACACACATGCTGAGATAAAATATCATCACCGATAGCCACACATACTGAGATAATATATCATCACCGATGGTCACACACACTGAGATAATATATCATCACCGATGGTCACACATACTGAGATAATATATCACAGATTGTCACACATACTGAGATAATACATTATCACCGATGGCCACACATACTGAGATAATATATCATCACCGATGGTCACATATACTGAGAAAATATGTCATCACCGATAGTCACACACTGAGATAATTAATCATCACCGATGGCCACACACACTGAGATAATATATCATCACCGATGGCCACACACACTGAGATAATTAATCATCACCGATGGCCAAACACACTGAGATAATAAATCATCACCGATGGCCACACATGCCAAGATACTATATCATCACCAGTTATCACACATACTGAGATAATATATCATCACCGATGGCCATACATACTGAGATAATATATCATCACAGATGGCCACACATACTGAGATAATATATCATCACCGATGGCCAAACACACTGAGATAATATATCATCACCAATGGTCACACACACTGAGATAATATATCATCACCGATGGCCACGCACACTGAGATAATATATCATCACCGATGGTCACACACACTGAGATAATATATAATCCCCGATGGCCACACACACTGAGATAATATATCATCCCCGATGGTCAAACACATGGAGATAGTATATCATCACTGATGCCCACACATGCCAAGATACTATATCATCACCAGTTATCACACATTCTGAGATAATATATCATCACCGATGGCCATACATACTGAGATAATATATCATCACCGATGGCCGCACATACTGAGATAATATATCATCACCAATGGCCACACATACTGAGATAATATATCATCACCGATGGCCACACACACTGAGATAATATAGCATCACCGATGGCCACACACACTGAGAGAATATATCATCCCCGATGGCCACACACATTGAGATAGTAAATCATCCCCGATGGCCACACATACTGAGATAAAATATCATCACCGATGGACAGACATGCTGAGATAATATATCATCACCGATTGCCACACATACTGAGATAATATATCATCACCGATGGTCACATACACACTGAGATAATATATCATCACCGATGGTCACACATACTGAGATAATATATAACAGATTGTCACACATACTGAGATAATACATTATCACCGATGGCCACACATACTGAGATAATATATCATAACCGATGGCCACACATGTCAAGATACTAGATCATCACCAGTTATCACACATACTGAGATAATATATCATCACCGATGGCCATACATACTGAGATAATATATCATCACCGATGGCCGCACATACTGAGATAATATATCATCACCGATGGCCACACATACTGAGATAATATATCATCACCGATGGCCACACACACTGAGATAATATAGCATCACCGATGGCCACACACACTGAGATAATATATCATCCCCGATGGCCACACACATTGAGATAGTATATCATCACCGATGGACACACATACTGAGATAATATATCATCACCAATGGCCAAACACATTGAGATAGTATATCATCACCGATGGTCACACATACTGAGATAATATATCATCACCGATGGTCACACATACTGAGATAATACTTTATCACCGATGGCCACACATACTGAGATAATATATCATCACCGATGGTCACATAAACTGAGATAATATGTCATCACCGATGGTCACACGCACTGAGATAATTAATGATCACCGATGGCCACACACACTGAGATAAAATATCATCACCGATGGCCACACACACTGAGATAATTAATTATCACCGATGGCCACACACACTGAGATAATATATCATCACCGATGGCCACACATACTGACATAATATATCATCACGATTGTCACACATACTGAGATAATACATTATCACCGATGGCCACACATACTGAGATAATATATCATCACCGATGGTCACACATACTGAGATAATATGTCATCACCGATGGTCACACACACCGAGATAATATATAATCACCGATGGCCACACACACTGAGATAATATATCATCACCGATGGTCACATATACTGAGCTAATATATCATCACCGATGGCTACACAAACTGACATAATATATCATCACCGATGGCCACACATACTGAGATAAAATATCATCACCGATGGCCACACACACTGAGATAATATATCATCACCGATGGTCACATATACTGAGCTAATATATCATCACCAATGGCTACACATACTGACATAATATATCATCACCGATGGCAAAACATACTGACATATTATATATCATCATCGATGGCCACACACACTGAGATAATATATCATCAACGATGGCCACACACAGTGAGATAATATATCATCACTAATGGCCACACACACTGAGATAATATATCATCACCGATGGTCACACACACTGAGATAATATATAATCACCGATGGTCACACATACTGAGATAATATATCATCACCGATGGCCACACACACTGACATAATATATCATCACCGATGGTCGCACATACTGAGATAATATGTCATCACCGATGGTCACACACACTGAGATAATATATCATCACCGATGGCCGCACATACTAAGATAATATATCATCACCGATGGTCACACATACTGAGATAATATGTCATCACCGATGGTCACACACACTGAGTTAATATATCATCACCGATGGCCACACATACTGACATAATATATCATCACCGATTGTCACACATACTGAGATAATACATTATCACCGATGGCCACACATACTGAGATAATATATCATCACCGATGGTCAAACATACTGAGATAATATGTCATCACCGATGGTCACACACACCGAGATAATATATCATCACCGATGGCCACACACACTGAGATAATATGTCATCACCGATGGCCAGACATGCCAAGATACTATATCATCACCTGTTATCACACATACTGAGATAATATATCATCACCGATGGTCACACATACTGAGATAATATATCATCACCGATGGCTACACATACTGACATAATATATCATCACCGATGGCCACACATACTGACATAATATATCATCACCGATGGCCGCACATACTGAGATATTATAGCATCACTGATGGCCACACACACTGAGATAATATATCATCCCCGATGGCTACACACATTGAGATAGTATATCATCACCTATGGACACACATACTGAGATAATATATCATCACTGATGGACACACATCCTGAGATAATATATCATCACCGATGGTCACACATACTGAGATAATATATCATCACCGATGGTCACACATACTGAGATAATATATCATCACCGATTGTCACACATACTGAGATAATACTTTATCACCGATGGCCACACATACTGAGATAATATATCATCACCGATGGTCACATAAACTGAGATAATATGTCATCACCGATGGTCACACGCACTGAGATAATTAATGATCACCGATGGCCACACACACTGAGATAATATATCATCACCGATGGCCACACACACTGAGATAATTAATCATCACCGATGGCCACACACACTGAGATAATATATCATCACCGATGGCCACACATACTGACATAATATATCATCACGATTGTCACACATACTGAGATAATACATTATCACCGATGGCCACACATACTGAGATAATATATCATCACCGATGGTTACACATACTGAGATAATATGTCTTCACCGATGGTCACAAAAACCGAGATAATATATCATCACCGATGGCCACACACACTGATATAATTAATCATCACCGATGGCCACACACACTGAGATAATATATCATCACCGATGGCCACACATGCCAAGATACTATATCATCACCAGTTATCACACATTCTGAGATAATATATCATCATCGATGGCCATACATACTGAGATAATATGTCATCACCGATGGCCACACATACTGAGATAAAATATCATCACCGATGGCCACACACAATGAGATAATATATCATCACCGATGGTCACATATACTGAGCTAATATATCATCACCGATGGCTACACATACTGACATAATATATCATCACCGATGGCAAAACATACTGACATAATATATCATCACCGATGGCCACACACACTGAGATAATATATCAACGATGGCCACACACAGTGAGATAATATATCATCACTGATGGCCACACACACACTGAGATAATATATCATCACCGATGGTCACACACACTGAGTTAATATATCATCACCGATGGCCACACATACTGACATAATATATCATCACCGATTGTCACACATACTGAGATAATACATTATCACCGATGGCCACACATACTGAGATAATATATCATCACCGATGGTCAAACATACTGAAATAATATGTCATCACCGATAGTCACACACACCTAGATAATATATCATCACCGATGGCCACACACACTGAGATAATATGTCATCACCGATGGCCAGACATGCCAAGATACTATATCATCACCAGTTATCACACATACTGAGATAATATATCATCACCGATGGCCACACATACTGAGATAATATATCATCACCGATGGTCGCACATGCTGAGATAATATGTCATCACCGATGGTCACACACACTGAGATATTATATCATCACCGATGGCCGCACATACTGAGATAATATATCATCACCGATGGTCACACATACTGAGATAATATGTCATCACCGATGGTCACACACACTGAGTTAATATATCATCACCGATGGCCACACATACTGACATAATATATCATCACCGATCGTCACACATACTGAGATAATACATTATCACCGATGGCCACACATACTGAGATAATATGTCATCACCAATGGTCACACACACCGAGATAATATATCATCACCGATGGCCACACACACTGAGATAATATGTCATCACCGATGGCCAGACATGCCAAGATACTATATCATCACCAGTTATCACACATACTGAGATAATATATCATCACCGATGGTCACACATACTGAGATAATATATCATCACCGATGGCTACACATACTGACATAATATATCATCACCGATGGCCACAAATACTGACATAATATATCATCACCGATGGCCGCACATACTGATATATTATAGCATCACTGATGGCCACACACACTGAGATAATATATCATCACCGATGGTCACATATACTGAGCTAATATATCATCACCAACGGCTACACATACTGACATAATATATCATCACCGATGGCAAAACATGCTGACATAATATATCATCACCGATGGCCACACACACTGAGATAATATATCATCAACGATGGCCACACACAGTGAGATAATATATCATCACTGATGGCCTCACACACTGAGATAATATATCATCACCGATGGTCACACACACTGAGATAATATATTATCACCGATGGTCACACATACTGAGATAATATATCATCACCGATGGCAACACACACTGAGATAATATATCATCACCGATGGTCGCACATACTGAGATAATATGTCATCACCGATGGTCACACACACTGAGATATTATATCATCACCGATGGCCGCACATACTGAGTTAATATATCATCACCGATGGTCACACATACTGAGATAATATGTCATCACCGATGGTCACACACACTGAGTTAATATATCATCACCGATGGCCACACATACTGAGATAATACATTATCACCAATGGCCACACATACTGAGATAATATATCATCACCGATGGTCAAACATACTGAGATAATATGTCATCACCGATAGTCACACACACCTAGATAATATATCATCACCGATGGCCACACACACTGAGATAATATGTCATCACCGATGGCCAGACATGCCAAGATACTATATCATCACCAGTTATCACACATACTGAGATAATATATCATCACCGATGGCCACACATACTGAGATAATATATCATCACCGATGGTCGCACATACTGAGATAATATGTCATCACCGATGGTCACACACACTGAGATATTATATCATCACCGATGGCCGCACATACTGAGATAATATATCATCACCGATGGTCACACATACTGAGATAATATGTCATCACCGATGGCAAAACATGCTGACATAATATATCATCACCGATGGCCACACACACTGAGATAATATATCATCAACGATGGCCACACACAGTGAGATAATATATCATCACTGATGGCCTCACACACTGAGATAATATATCATCACCGATGGTCACACACACTGAGATAATATATAATCACCGATGGTCACACATACTGAGATAATATATCATCACCGATGGCCACACACACTGATATAATATATCATCACCGATGGACACACATACTGAGATAATATATCATCACCGACGGTCACACATACTGAGATAATATATCATCACCGATTGTCACACACACTGAGATAATACATTATCACCGATGGCCACACATACTGAGATAATATATCATCACCGATGGTCACACAGACTGAGATAATATAGCATCACCGATGGCCACACACACTGAGATAATATATCATCCCCGATGGCCACACACATTGAGATAGTATATCATCCCCGATGCCCACACATACTGAGATAATATATCATCACCGATGGACACACATACTGAGATAATATATCATCACCGATGGTCACACATGCTGAGATAATATATCATCACCAATGGTCACACATACTGAGATAATTCATTAACACCGATGGCCACACATACTGAGATAATATATCATCACCGATGGTCACACACACAGAGATAATATGTCATCACCTATGGTCACACACACTGAGATAATTAATCATCACCGATGGCCACACACCCTGAGATAATTAATCATCACCGATGGCCAGACACACTGAGATAATATATCATCACCGATGGTCGCACATACTGAGATAATATGTCATCACCGATGGTCACACACACAGAGATAATATATCATCACCGATGGCCGCACATACTGAGATAATATATCATCACCGATGGTCACACATACTGAGATAATATGTCATCACCGATGGTCACACACACTGAGTTAATATATCATCACCGATGGCCACACATACTGACATAATATATCATCGCCGATTGTCACACATACTGAGATAATACATTATCACCGATGGCCACACATACTGAGATAATATCATCACCGATGGCTACACATACTGACATAATATATCATCACCGATGGCCACACATACTGACATAATATATCATCACCGGTGGCCACACATGCCAAGATACTATATCTTCACCAGTTATCACACATACTGAGATAACATATCATCACCGATGGTCACACATACTGAGATAATATATAATCACCGATGGCTACACATACTGACATAATATATCATCACCGATGGCCACACATACTGAGATAATATATCATCACCGATGGCCTAACACACTGAGATAATATATCATCAACAATGGTCATACACACTGAGATAATATAATATCACCGATGGCCACACACACTGAGATAATATATCATCACCGATGGTCACACATTCTGACATAATATATCATCACCGGTGGCCACACATGCCAAGATACTATATCATCACCAGTTATCACACATACTGAGATAATATATCATCACCGATGTTCACACATACTGAGATAATATATCATCACCGATGGCCACACATACTGACATAATATATCATCACCGATGGCCACACATACTGAGATAATATATCATCACCGATGGCCAAACACACTGAGATAATATATCATCACCAATGGTCACACACACTGAGATAATATAATATCACCGATGGCCACACACACTGAGATAATATATCATCACCGATGGTCACACATACTGATATAATATATCATCACCGATGGCCACACAAACTGAGATAATATATCATCACCGATGGTCACACACACAGAGATAATATGTCATCACCTATGGTCACACACACTGAGATAATTAATCATCACCGAAGGCCACACACACTGAGATAATATATCATCCCCGATGGCCACACACATTGAGATAGTATATCATCCCCGATCCCCACAAATACTTAGATAATATATCATCACCGATGGTCACACATACTGAGATAATATATCATCACCGATGGTCACACATACTGAGATAATATATCATCACCGATTGTCACACATACTGAGATAATACATTATCACCGATGGTCACACACACAGAGATAATATGTCATCACCTATGGTCACACACACTGAGATAATTAATCATCTCCGATGGCCACACATACTGAGATAATATATCATCACCGATGGTCACACATACTGAGATAATATGTCATCACCGATGGTCACACACACTGAGTTAATATATCATCACCGATGGCCACACATTCTGACATAATATATCATCACCGATTGTCACACATACTGAGATAATACATTATCACCGATGGCCACACATACTGAGATAATATATCATCCCCGATGGCCACACACATTGAGATAGTATATCATCCCCGATGCCCCCACATACTGAGATAATATATCATCACTGATTGTCACACATACTGAGATAATATATCATCACCGATGGTCACATATACTGAGATAATGTCATAACCGATGGCCACACACACTGAGATAATTAATCATCACCGATGGCCACACACACTGAGATAATATATCATCACCGATGGCCACACACACTGAGATAATAAATCATCACCGATGGCCACACATGTCAAGATACTATATCATCACCAGTTATCACACATACTGAGATAATATATCATCACCGATGGCCATACATACTGAGATAATATATCATCACCGATGGCCACACATACTGAGATAATATATCATCACCGATGTTCACACATACTGAGATAATATATCATCACCGATTGTCACACATACCGAGATAATACATTATCACCGATGGCCACACATACTGAGATAATATATCATCCCAGATGGCCGCACATACTGAGATAATATGTCATCACCGATGGTCACACATACTGAGATAATATGACATCACCGATGGTCACACACACTGAGTTAATATATCATCACCGATGGCCACACATACTGACATAATATATCACTGATTGTCACACATACTGAGATAATATATCATCACCGATGGCCATACATACTGAGATAATATATCATCACCGATGGCCACACATACTGAGACAATATATCATCACCGATGTTCACACATACTAGAGATAATATATCATCACCGATTGTCACACATACCGAGATAATACATTATCACCGATGGCCACACATACTGAGATAATATATCATCCCAGATGGCCGCACATACTGAGATAATATGTCATCACCGATGGTCACACATACTGAGATAATATATCATCACCGATGGTCACACACACTGAGTTAATATATCATCACCGATGGCCACACATACTGACATAATATATCACTGATTGTCACACATACTGAGATAATACATGATCACCGATGGCCACACACACTGAGATAATATATTGTTAGGGTATGTTAACCTATTCAGGTCTGGTCTATAAACTCTCTGCAGTCATCAGTCAGAATTCTGTTTCTTTTGCAACCGGTTGGAGATCAGTGAATGAAAAGGTGACACAGGATCATGTGTAACCGAAGCAGCCCATAGTTGACCTGCCTTAGGGGCCATATAAGGTTTATTTTTATAGCTCAAAGACAAAGGATTCATGTTTGCCAATACATTTAGCCAATCAGAATACACCATGTATGTCTCAAAAACTGTAATACATCAATTGTCATACAAGATTATAATTAGCAATTAGAACATTCTAGAAAATGGTTAGGGCTTCGTTTAGCAGTCTTTCGGACATAAACTTCTTTCCAATTAGCTTTGGATACATCTGGCGTTGCCTTGTCCTTGAACACGTCATACTTTAAAACAAGATATTCGAGGTATAAAGTCTGAATATATCTGTCCAATATTTTTAAGGGCACATGAACCCATTTTGTGATTAACAGTAAATATCTTAATCAATGCAAAAAATCGTGAATCAATATGTTTGCTATACTGCGGAAGCTCCTACACCATCATTTCCCCTCTTTTTGATTCCACTTTTTCTCCCTATTCTACCTACACTAGGCCTGAACTATTCCCTTTCAGTAAACCAGTCCCCTGGTCTTATAGTCCAAACCTTGGGGATTACCCCTAACAACAACCAAAGGATAAGCAACTTCATTCTTCTGGCTGGAGAGTCACTGTCAACTTCTTCGAGTGGGATGCATGTAATCAGGTATCACGACCTTTCACCTTAATTTAAGGTAGACATGGTTAGCAGCACTTGATATGGACCATCATATCTTGGTTCAAAGGTCTTTCTCACATGTCTCTTTAAATAGACCCAATCTCCTGGATTTAGCTTATGCATAGCTGATCCTTCTGGGTCTGGAATGGAAGAAAACACTCGGCAATGGAGGTTAGTCAATGTTTTACAGACCTCCTGTACATAACCTGTTAAATCACCATGATTATGTTGTAATTGTTGTGGATAATAACAACCTGTTCTTAGAGCTGACCCAAACAATATTTCATATGGAGTCAGTTTACTAGGTCTCATGGGTGTGGTCCTAATATTAAACAAGACTATAGGTAGGCATTCTGGCCAAGTTCTTTTGGTTTCTGTCATCATTTTCTGTAATTTTAGCTCAAGGTCAAAGTTCAGATGTCCCCCCTCCCAATCGCCTGGGGGCAGTAAGGCACGTGGAAGGCCTGCTGTACCCCCAAATCTTTCATTATATGCTGCATGACTTCTCCTGTGAAATGTGTACCTCTATCTGATTCTATAACCTCAGGTATCCCAAATCTACATACTACTTCTGCTATCAGTTTCTTTGCAGTGGTTTTTACTGTGGCTTTGCTTACTGGCCAGGCTTCGGCCCAGTGACTAAACATGTCCGTTGTTACTAGTACATATTCATATGGACCGCTTCGTGGCAACTGTATATAGTTGATTTGTAGTCTTTGAAATGGGTAAGAGGCTTTAGGTATAGTTCCTAGAGGTGTCTTGGTTCTTTGTCCTGGATTGCTGATTCCACAGATCCAGCATCCTGCTACAAAGTGTGTTGCAGCTTTATTGAAGCCTGGAGCTATCCAATGCTCTTGTACTCTATTCACCATGGCTTCCTTTGAATGATGTACTTGTCCATGAGCTACTTGTAACATAGGTGGAAAAAGAGCTGCTGGTAGACAGTACTTTAATTCTCTTGACTTCCAAAGTCCATGTTCATCTTCTTCTGCCCCCAATCGTCTCCATTTCTCCTTTTCTCCTTGTGATGTTTGTTATTGAATTTTGATCAACTCCTCTTCACTGGGCATTTGCTTCACATCTTGAGCTACTAAGACTTGCTCAAGTTCTTTTGATTGTAAGGCAATTCTCTTGGCTTCTGCATCTGCAAATGCATTTCCTTTAGCGTCCATGGTTTGGCTCTTGGTATGTGCTTGTACCTTGATTATGCCAATCCTTTTAGGTAGTTCCAATGCTCTGAAGAGTTCCATAATCAAACTGGCATGTTTGATGGGTTTTCCGTTTGCCCCTTTGAAGTCCCTACTTTTCCAAATAACAGCGTAATCCTGGGACTAGATATTAGCTGTTTTCAGCATGTATGCAGGCTCTGGTCATTGCTATGAGTTCTGCTTCTTGTGCTGTCATTCTTGGTAGCAATGGTCCAGAGTCTATGACTTCAGTTTCAGTTGTTACTGCATATCCTGTCCTTGGGGATCCATTATCATAATATCTTGATCCATCGACGAACAGGTTCATGTCTGGATTGTCCAGTGGTGTATCTTGGACATTAGGAAGAGGTAAAGTCTCTAATTCCATGAGGGCTAGGCAATCATGTGGAAATGTTTGTGTTGTATTTTCTGCGTCTGTAGCATTTTCCTCCTCATCTGACGATTTACCATCATTACCATTTCCCCCTCTCCTCCCCTCTTTTGAATCGTTGATGGGAAGGAGTGTAGCTGGGTTTAGTACAGTGCATCTTGTGATGGTGACATGGGAGGCGCTTAATAGTGCTACTTCATATTTGGCAAGTCTGGCTGCAGAAAGATGCTTGCTTTTTTCTTCACTTAGTATTTCTGTTACAGCGTGCGGTACTTGTATACACAGTGGATGATCAAGCACAATGATGTCTGTCACCTTTTCCTTCAGTATTGCTGCTGGTGCCACTGCTCGGACACAGGATGGTGCTCCTCTGATAATCAGATCCAGCTGGGCTGAACAGTATGCCACTGGTCTTTGTTTTGGTCCGTATTTCTGGGTGAGCACCCCTAAAGAATGCCCTCTGTTTTCATGGCAGAATAGGTTAAAAGGCTTTTTGTAATCAGGCAATCCCAATGCTGGGGCTGTTATTATGGCTTGCTTTAGTTTTCTTACTGCTTCTTCAATGGTGTCCCTGTTTTCTGCTGACGCCTCCATTTTTGTTAATTCATATAGATGTTGCATCAGTAATGAAGCTGAGGGTATCCATTCTCTGCAATAACCAATAAGGCCCAGAAAAGCTCTGATTTCCTTTAATGTTCTTGGGGTTTTTGCTTGAGTTATTGCTTTTGTTCTTCCATCAGTAAGATGCCTTGTTCCTTGGGATATGCAGTGTCCTAAAAAGATAACTCTTTTCTGTACTAGCTGTAGTTTGGCTTTTGACACTCTGCAATCTTCTTCTGCCAAAAAGATGAGTAGTGATGCTGTTTCCTTTTTTCACTTCTCTTCTGTCTGTGCAGCAATAAGCAGATCATCGACATATTGAACTAACTGGGTGTCTGTAAAGTGCGGTCTCCATTCCTGCAGGATTAATGCCATTGCCTCTGAGAAATCTGATGGACTGGTTGCTCCCCCTTGGGGTAATCGTGTCCAACAATATTGTTTACCTTCTGTTTTCCCCTCCTTTTGAATCTTGAGATTCAACACCTTTATTGATTAATGTTGGAAAAGGGTTGCTGCGTTGAGAGTAATACATCTTCTGATGGTTACTTGTCGCACTTTGGCAGTGCTACTTCATACATGGTCAGCCTTGCCACTGACAGGTGTTTGGTTCTTGCTTGTTGAAGCTTCTCTGTACCTGCATGTGGACCCTGGATGATAAGTTCATGATTCAGCACTATGCCTGTGCTCTTGTCCTCTTCTAGGACTTCTGATTCATCACTGTGTCTGTGCTCTTATACTCTTCTAGGACTGTTGCTGCTATCACTGCTCTGATGCCGGTAGGTGGTCTTTGATTACCGCTGTCAAGCTTGCTTGAGTTGTAGGCCACTGGTCTTCACCTCAGTTCATGATTTTGCATAAGGACTTCTATGTATGGCCTCCTTCTTTAATAGTCAGGTAGTTCTAGGGCTTGAGATGAGGCAACTGCTGTTTCCAATTGTTCAATAGCATAATGCATCTGTTGCTGTATGTAGGATGCGGACCCTCCTCCCTTTCAGTGTTATCATACAATGCTTGCATGTAGACTGGTGCTAGAGGTATCCGTGTTCTGTAGTGTCCTACTAGGCCCAGGAATGATCATCTGACTTGCTTGACACTAGTTGGCATCTTAGCTTGCAGTCTGAATCTTTTCCTTCTCACTTTTGTTAGATGTCGGGTACCTTGGGATTCCTAGGAAGATTACCTCTTGCTTGACTAGCTGAAATTTCTCCTTCTGAGGCTCTGCAGTCTTGGTCTTCCAGAAACTTCACTAAGGACACTGCCCCTTCTTGGTACTTCTTTTAGTGGTGGTGGCAATCAGCAGTTCATTCACATCCTGTATTTAGCTGTGTGTTTTGTGGATACATCACTTGGTGATATAGCCCCTCCACATGGCTATCCTGGTCCAGTAGTATTGCTTCCTTTCTTCTTCTGGTACTGCGGGAATAAGCCAATACTGAATTTCTGTTCTAACTTGCTTCTAAATGGCTTTTTGTTCTTTCCTTTGATAAGTTGCTGGAAAGTTAAACTTCTGCTGGTGTGTACTGTATTCTCCTTGGATAAGCTTTAGTACATTGTGCTTCAGCAAAGTCACTGGACATGTACTCCGAGGTCAAGAACTGGGCTGGTATTGGTGACTGTATTTCTTTCATCTCCTGTCCTTTTAAGAATTTCTGATATCATCAGTTCTTGTGGTATTTCCCTCTGCTGTCTTCTGCATGTGCTGGCTCCAGTATTCATTAGGCACAAACGTATTTCTCCAGTGGGCAAGGTGACTGTAATCATACCTTCTGCTGTTTCCTCTGGAGACATTATGTTCACTGGGGAGTACCTGAAGAAGCTTGTACTTCATATTGGCAGAAGAAGCATCATTCATTTGTCTTCTGGAACTTTTTCTGTCTTGTTCCTTATTATTTGCTTTAAACCCCGGAGCTTCTGTTGCTTTAAATCATGGCATTATCTCTGTAATCTTGCCATGTAGTACTGACCACTTGTCAGATGTCTTTCTTTGTCCTTCTTAAAGCAGACTTCCTTTAGTCTCCAAACTTTCATGCGACCTTCATATAGTTTCTCAACTTTTCTTTTTCCAATCACCTCTCTTTATGATTCATTCATTATTCTTCATACTTTGTCCTTTCTTTACTTGCATATTCTTTCTCACTGCTGCTGGCATGTCATCTTCTTAGTCCAAGTCCACCCAGGCTGGTGTTTAACATAATGATGTTTATGCTGGGAGTTGTTGTTCCTCTTTGTCTTACTTTTCCTGTGAGAGATAGTCTTGTATAGCAGCTTGTATTTTAGGTTACGTCTTTGCTTTCTTGCAGGGGTAGGGCTTAACCTCTCAATCCAGTCGTTGCAATGGCTTGATCTGTAAGTAAACGTAGAGGAATCTGGTTGTGCATAAAAACAGCTCTCGAAAACCCTTGGGTCTCCTGTGGGTAAAGTCACTTTTATCGAACTGCCAGTGGTGACTGAGTATACTGTTGCCGACACAGGAGTTGCACACCTTCATATTCTATCATCTTGTGTGTCGTATAGTGACTTTATCATAGTAAGTTCTGATGGACTCAGTCTTTTCCTGTTTCAAATCTGGGGCTGTTGGTGCTCTGAGTGTCTGTGCATGACACCATCTCTTAAGTCTTGTCATGTACATCTTTCCACTTTCAAACGTTGTTCTATTTTCCTCTGTCGGAATGTCCGTTATGGCTGGGCATTCATCTACTGCATCTGCTTTTAACATGGTGCTTACTGTTTGGGCAGTTGCTGGTCCTAGTATAGCCTCACACAACTGGTGGTAGTCGACCCATGCCGGTGTCCATATGGTTTGAATTCTTTCCATATAGGCATAAAATGCTGTTGGGTTTTTTCTAGGATCTGGGGACTCTGCAACTATATTTGCGAGGCCATTGCCATACCATGGTTTGTGGTGTTGGCTCTGTACGATGTATGGTTCGTTCGTCCTGGCTGCATTATCTGGGTTGCGTATTCTCTGTACTTGTGCTGGATACAGAGAAACAGGCAATGATGACCGTCTTTCAGTATTTCTAGTCGCATAGATATCTTGGCATGGTGGTTCATGGGGTGAAATCCAGTTTCCACAATTTGGGCAGTGTTCATATCCTTCTGGAACGCAAAACTGACATACCGGACACAATCTTTCTGGAAAATATGTCAGTTTATTCTGTACATTATGCACCTGGGCATGAAAAGCTGTAGAGGCTGTGTCTTGACCCCTTGCTTCTCCTCTTCACCTGATTTGCACCCTTTTGCCTATAGTTCCTGATTGTGGACAATTGTTTACTGGATTCCAGGTGTCTACCACTCGTTTAAACATGAGGGGAACTTTAGGTGCCCAGTTTCTTTGGTTTGATCTTGTTGGGGTTTCTTGTGATAAAGTATCAGGACACTGGGGCATACTCTGTACACATAGCTCAGGTAAATCATTCGGGTTTTCAACCACAGATCCTTCCAAGATAGGGCTGATTATTCGCCACTCTTTTCCTGGTTCATCTCTTTTCAATTTCACTGTTAGTGACCTTGCAGATGATTCAATTCTGTTCATACTAGGGGTACCTGGGTGTGCATGTATGTCTGGGTATAGGGGTGGGGTATAGTGTGGAGGTGCTGTTGCTGGACTAGGTCTCAGTGGTCATTAATTCACTTGGTACCTCTTGCTGCTTTAAAATTGTTCGGCTTGCTCCCGAGTCTATAATGCATTGATATTGGTGACCTGTTGGCAGTACAAGGGTCACTTGATCATTTTCTTGTTCAGATGGTGTTTTGGCAGGGAGGTACCTCGGGAAGCCACTTCTTCATGCTTTAGGTATTTCTTGCTGGTTTTCACACCATTCCTTGTATTTTTTGCAATTCTTCTTGAAATGTCCTTTTTGCTTGCAGAAATAACACTTTCTGTCATCTTGCTTGGTTCCTTCTTTTGAGTTCCTTCCTGTGGCCCCTTGCGTTGGGCTTCTGATTTTCCACTTGCTTTGTTCCTGGACAACGTGAACTGTTACCTTCGGTATGGCATTCTTTTCTTTGGCTTTTCTTATGTTTTTCATTTTCTCTTTCTTGTGCTACAGTGATCCAGATGGATACTTGATCTCTACAATTATGCTTAATTATCCAACTCTTGTTACAGGAGGCAAATTTTTCCCATTTCTCTAAGTCTAGTGTCCCTTCTGACGGAAAACCTGCTCTTTTGAAAATTTGTACTTATTCCTTTCAAAGCTTTCCTCCCCTCCCTGTTACTAACAATATCCACGGGTTTGTCGGGCCCTGACATCTTTACAGACCGCGCTCCCATGCCTGGGTGAACGTGTGCGGAACCCCTCCTGATGTGGTATTTTAGTAACTCCTTTTGAGGGACTTAAAATCTCCTTTTAGAGTTTTCCTCCCCTCCCTGTTACTAACAATATCCACGGTTTTGAACCCATCCTGTTGTGGTATTTTAGCAACCCCTTTTGAGGGACTTAAAATCTCCTTGTGAGACGCTGACTCTGAAGAATCTCTTCTATCCTTGTACCTAAAAAGCTCCTTAAATCCATCTGTGGACAAATGACTGGGGTTGTAGTGTTGTCCCTTCCTCCCTGTGTTGGTGGAAAATCTGTTAGTACTGCTCCCCAAGTGAGACTTGCATAATAGATTATTTCTTCTGGATCACTGAGATGCGTCCCTAATATTAATGTTAAGTCACTCCAAGGGTCTATCCCTCTGCCTATATGGACTCCTGCTTGTACCAGTACCCCTGTTGTTCTTTGGGTTCTTGGTAAACTCCCCACTATTCTTGGAATACGTTCACCTTGTGTCTCTTTCAGATAGTAGCTGTTCTTTATTACTGACCCAATCCTACCCCTTAACTGTCTTGCATAGGGACATACAATATATACAGTACAATGTGTGCAGGAGAATCTAGTTACTGACACTGGTTTCATTATTCAGCAGACAACCCGACTCCCCCCCACCTTTTCAAAAGCATATTGACAGAGTACATACAACAGTGCAAGGATCCAAAAACAAGGATGATAGTAAATGCTATCTTCTAAAAGACGACCACTTCTTATATCTGATTTCTCTGTCTTCTGGATACCCTCTCACTGCTATATCTGTTATCTGTGTGCACGGCAGCTGTTTGAGGCTGCACGGGCAAATGGGTCTTAGACCTGGGATTATGTGGTTCCTAGGCCAATAGGTTATGATGTTAGATCAATCATTCTTAATGTAATGTTCCAACAATTCCCTTTTTTAAATGACAACCTATTTTACAATAAAATTCATCATCATTTTCCACATAACCAAATGAGACTTCAGTGCTTGTAATTGCCACCAATCTCGGTGCTACGGACCCTTTGTATTTTCTTAACACAACAACACAGGTACAAGATTTGCATATACCTCTTTGGTTATTAATCAATTCAAACTGTTTATCAGCATTAGAATACACCTTGGCCATACGCCACCTTTTAAAAATGTAACATTTTTCTGGATATTTGATTAATTCCCCCTGTACACTTGTGACAAATTAGCTGAAGATATTTACCCACAATTCAACAATATAACATAAATGTATGGTACCTTAAAAAATTTCTTCTGACTGACACTGGGCTCTTTAAGATATTCTCTAACCTTCCCGACTGGACTTCCGCAGATTCATTCAAGAAACGCTGATTCAAATGAGCAGGTAGAAATCTACACATTAAATCTCACTTACCGTTTTTTTTTTATCAGCGGTTCCTGAAAGATCAGAGGATTTATTGCCAGTGGAGGAGATGCTGGAATATCTCCGGACGATGCTCCCAAATGTTAGGGTATGTTAACTTATTCAGGTCTGGTCTATAAACTCTCTGCAGTCATCAGTCAGAATTCTGTTTCTTTTGCAACCGGTTGGAGATCAGTGAATGAAAAGGTGACACAGGATCATGTGTAACCTAAGCAGTCCATAGTTGACCTGCCTTAGGGGCCATATAAGGTTTATTTTTATAGCTCAAAGACAAAGGATTCATGTTTGCCAATACATTTAGCCAATCAGAATACACCATGTATGTCTCAAAAACTGTAATACATCAATTGTCATACAAGATTATAATTAGCAATTAGAACATTCTAGAAAATGGTTAGGGCTTCGTTTATCAGTCTTTCGGACATAAACTTCTTTCCAATTAGCCTTGGATACATCTGGCGTTGCCTTGTCCTTGAACACGTCATACTTTAAAACAAGATATTCGAGGTATAAAGTCTGAATATATCTGTCCAATATTTTTAAGGGCACATGAACCCATTTTGTGATTAACAGTAAATATCTTAATCAATGCAAAAAAGCGTGAATCAATATATTTGCTATACTGCAGAAGCTCCTACACCATCAATATCATCACCGATGGTCACACATACTGAGATAATATATCATCACCGATGGCCACACACACTGAGATAATATATCATCACCGATGGTTACACACACTGAGATAATATATCATCACCGATGGTCACACATACTGAGATAATATATCATCACCGATGGCCACACACACTGAGATAATATATCATCACCGATGGTTACACACACTGAGATAATATATCATCACCGATGGTCACACATACTGAGATAATATATCATCACCGATGGCCACACATACTGAGATAATATATCATCACCAATGGCCACACACACTGAGATAATATAGCATCACCGATGGCCACACACACTGAGATAATATATCATCCCCGGTGGCCACACACATTGAGATAGTATATCATCCTCGATGCCCCCACATACTGAGATAATATATCATCACCGATGGACACACATCCTGAGATAATATATCTCAGCGATTGTCACACATACTGAGATAATATATCATCACCGATTGTCACACATACTGAGATAATACTTTATCACCGATGGCCACACATACTGAGATAATATATCATCGCCGATGGTCACATATACTGAGATAATATGTCATCACCGATGGTCACACACACTGAGATAATTAATCATCACCGATGGCCACACACACTGAGATAATATATCATCACCGATGGCCACACACACTGAGATAATTAATCATAACCGATGGCCACACACACTGAGATAATAAATCATCACTGATGGCCACACACACTGAGATAATTAATCATCACCGATGGCCACACACACTGAGATAATAAATCATCACCGATGGCCACACATGCCAAGATACTATATCATCACCAGTTATCACACATACTTAGATAATATATCATCACCGATGGCCATACATACTGAGATAATATATCATCACCGATGGCCACACATACTGAGATAATATATCATCACCGATGGTCACACATACTGAGATAATATATCATCACCGATTGTCACACATACTGAGATAATACATTATCACCGATGGCCACACATACTGAGATAATATATCATCCCAGATGGTCACACATACTGAGATAATATATCATCCCAGATGGTCACACACATTGAGATAATTATTCATCACCTATGGCCACACACACTGAGATAATATATCATCACCGATGGCCACACACACTGAGATAATTAATCATCACCGATGGCCACACACACTGAGATAATATATCATCACCGATGGCCACACATGCCAAGATACTATATCATCACCAGTTATCACACATACTGAGATAATATATCATCACCGATTGCCATACATACTGAGATAATATATCATCACCGATGGCCACACACACTGAGATAATATATCATCACCGATGGCCACACGTGCCAAGATACTATATCATCACCAGTTATCACACATACTGAGATAATATATCATCAACGATGGCCACACATACTGAGATAATATATCATCAACGATGGCCACACATACTGAGATAATATATCATCACCGATGGCCACACATACTGAGATAATATATCATCACCGATGGCCACACACACTGAGATAATATATCATCACCGATGGTCACACATACTGAGATAATATATAATCACCGATGGCTACACATACTGACATAATATATCATCACCGATGGCCACACATACTGACATACTATATCATCACCGATGGCCACACACACTGAGATAATATATCATCAACGATGGCCACACACACTGAGATAATATAGCATCACCGATGGCCACACACACTGAGATAATATATCATCACCGATAGCCACACACACTGAGATAATATATCATCACCGATGGCCACAGACACTGAGATAATATATCATCACCGATGGTCACACATACTGAAATAATATATCATCACCGATGGCCACACATACTGACATAATATATCATCACCGATGGCCACACATACTGAGATAATATATCATCACCGATGGCCATACATACTGAGATAATATATCATCACCAATGGTCACACACACTGAGATAATATAATATCACCGATGGCCACACACACTGACATAATATATCATCACCGATGGCCACACATACTGAGATAATATATCATCACCGATGGCCATACATACTGAGATAATATATCATCACCAATGGTCACACACACTGAGATAATATAATATCACCGATGGCCACACACACTGAGATAATAAATCATCACCGATGGCCACACATGCCAAGATACTATATCATCACCAGTTATCACACATACTGAGATAATATATCCTCACCGATGGCCATACATACTGAGATAATATATCATCACCGATGGCCACACATACTGAGATAATATATCATCACCGATGGTCACACATACTGAGATAATATATCATCACCGATTGTCACACATACTGAGATAATACATTATCACCGATGGCCACACATACTGAGATAATATATCATCCCAGATGGTCACACATACTGAGATAATATATCATCCCAGATGGTCACACACACTGAGATAATTATTCATCACCTATGGCCACACACACTGAGATAATATATCATCACCGATGGCCACACACACTGAGATAATTAATCATCACCGATGGCCACACACACTGAGATAATATATCATCACCGATGGCCACACATGCCAAGATACTATATCATCACCAGTTATCACACATACTGAGATAATATATCATCACCGATTGCCATACATACTGAGATAATATATCATCACCGAGGTCACACACACTGAGATAATATATCATCACCGATGGCCACACGTGCCAAGATACTATATCATCACCAGTTATCACACATACTGAGATAATATATCATCACCGATGGCCATACATACTGAGATAATATATCATCACCGATGGCCACACATACTGAGATAATATATCATCACCAGTTATCACACATACTGAGATAATATATCATCACCGATGGCCATACATACTGAGATAATATATCATCACCGATGGCCACACATACTGAGATAATATATCATCACCGATGGCCACACACACTGAGATAATATATCATCACCGATGGTCACACATACTGAGATAATATATAATCACCGATGGCTACACATACTGACATAATATATCATCACCGATGGCCACACATACTGACATACTATATCATCACCGATGGCCACACACACTGAGATAATATATCATCAACGATGGCCACACACACTGAGATAATATAGCATCACCGATGGCCACACACACTGAGATAATATATCATCACCGATAGCCACACACACTGAGATAATATATCATCACCGATGGCCACAGACACTGAGATAATATATCATCACCGATGGTCACACATACTGAAATAATATATCATCACCGATGGCCACACATACTGACATAATATATCATCACCGATGGCCATACATACTGAGATAATATATCATCACCAATGGTCACACACACTGAGATAATATAATATCACCGATGGCCACACACACTGAGATAATATATCATCACCGATGGTGACACATAGTGAGATAATATATCATCACCGATGGCCACACACACTGAGATAATATATCATCACCGATGGGCACACACACTGAGATAATATAGCATCACCGATGGCCACACACACTGAGATAATATATCATCCCCGATGGCCACACACATTGAGATAGTATATCATCCCCGATGCCCACACATACTGAGATAATACATCATCACCGATGGACACACATACTGAGATAATATATCATCACCAATGGTCACACATACTGAGATAATATATCATCACCGATGGTCACACTTACTGAGATAATATGTGATCACCTATGGTCACACACACTGAGATAATATAGAATCACCGATGGCCACACATACTGAGATAATATATCATCACCGATGGCAAAACATGCTGACATAATATATCATCACCGATGGCCACACACATTGAGATAGTATATCATCCCCGATGCCCACACATACTGAGATAATATATCATCACTGATGGACACACATCCTGAGATAATATATCATCACCGATGGTCACACATACTGAGATAATATATCATCACCGATTGTCACACATACTGAGATAATATATCATCACCGATTGTCACACATACTGAGATAATACTTTATCACCGATGGCCACAGATACTGAGATAATATATCATCACCGATGGTCACATATACTGAGATAATATGTCATCACCGATGGTCACACACACTGAGATAATTAATCATCACCGATGGCCACACACACTGAGATAATATATCATCACCGATGGCCACACACACTGAGATAATTAATCATCACCGGTCCTGCGGTCGATCCCTCTGGAGCTAATGGTGTCCAGTAGCCTAAGAAGCCCAAGCTAGCTGCAAGCAGGTAAGTTCGTTTCTTCTCCCCTTAGTCCCTCGTTGCAGTGAGCCTGTTGCCAGCAGGTCTCACTGTAAAATAAAAAACCTAAAATATACTTTCTTTCTAGGAGCTCAGGAGAGCCCCTAGTGTGCATCCAGCTCGGCTGGGCACAAGAATCTAACTGAGGTCTGGAGGAGGGTCATAGTGGGAGGAGCCAGTGCACACCAGGTAGTCCTAAAGCTTTCTTTAGTTGTGCCCAGTCTCCTGCGGAGCCGCTATTCCCCATGGTCCTTACGGAGTTCCCAGCATCCACTAGGACGTCAGAGAAATCACCATTTAATGAGTTTTCAATGCATTTATTTAATCCATATCATAATCAATCATAAATAGTTCAGATAGGGTTTAATGTAAGTTAATAGTAAAATGAATATTTAATGTAAGAACGACACACAGAAACAAAACAAAGTTGTTGTTTTTTTTTTTTCTTTCAAGAGTCTGTTTAACTCTGCTACTTGTGAGATGGGCCATTGAGATGCAAATTAACCTGTGTAACTGGTGATACTTCTCAACTGTTTTTTTTTCTCCCAGCAGTGAAGGAAATCGCCTTCATAGATAGTTAAAAGCACATTCATATGCAAATTAGAAGCACTGAATAAGGTCTCATAGATGTAATAGTGATTAGTACATATATGTAATATTACATGTGTGTGTTACATTAATGTATGTTATTAAATTAACTTAGAATTGCATTCTCATCTGTGTATTTTCACCTATCTACCTTCCTGTTTGCCATTTATCATTGATAACGTGCTGAGAAAGATTTGTGCTATTGGTAGTTAAAAGTAAAATTAATACATAAGGGAGTAATTTGTAAAACATGCACACGGCTTTGCCTAAGATACAAGGGAGATCTGTGTGGTGCTCGGTAAATGATTACAGTTAAATAGCATTTGCATTGATAGAAACGTGTTACTTGTGTTACTGTGGACGTGTCTGGCCTGTGTACACGCGTCCCTAACAAAGGGCGGGACAAGCGTACGCGACGCAAGGGCTTACACACGTAGCGTATATTACGCAACGGAGCGTATGGGTACGCCCACGTAATACAAATCACACGATAGTATTGTTTTAGGCGATACGGAGGCAACGCGATAATAGCACAAGTTAATCTCAGTGTCCTAAATTTTAGCGTAAATGAACCTTCTCTAGTTGCAACTCCTCTGGGATTAGCCTGCGATACTGAATGAAAGGAATTTCTGTACAGAAAAGAAAGTAAAGAGTATATGAGGTGAAAGAGTGTGTGCATATATATATATGTTTCTCATTTTTGTTGGAACCCCCAAGTCGAGTTCTCATGAGGTACATCCGTGAAAGTGACAGCGCGTGGTGGCTTAGGAGGCATCCCTTGTTAAATATTGAAATAAGAGCATTAGAGTATAGCAGATTAGGAGGTCTACTGTAGGCACAGACCAGGAGGTCACGGACCAGGAGGTCCAGAGAGACAGACCAGGAGGTCTAAGTACAGCAGACTAGGAAGTCCGCTATAGATAGAGTCAAGAAGCACAACCCCAGGAGGGTTGGTGCGGTACCCATATAGGCCATTACGCTCTGGCTGAAGGAATTCGCAGCCACAATTATCGATTCCGTTGGTCGTTCCGCACATAAGATTAGTTGCTTATGTGCAGTACGATTGTACCGCATGTAAGTGTGTGCATTAGTTTGTAACTTGACCCAGTAACGTTTGCGTACGCTAGAGGTCATAAACGCTATTTGTACATTCTAACGTGATTTGTGTAATTTTTTTATTTTAAGGGAGGTTTGCTGGTCACTCAGAAATTCTCCAGCAACTGATATTTACTGGGAAGGGTAAGTGCTCTGCGGATCACACCCACATGTTCCAGTAAATAGAGGTTCAGGTTGCAGGGGCCCTGGGTTGAGTACGCCAGCGCTAAGACAGCGTGTGGGCATATTGGTCGACGTGGGCGAGTGTGTGAAGGTACTCGGTAAACTTTCACCGTCAGCCTACCCCGGACAACTTGGTTTTTGTAAGGGTTCGCTGAAGACCCTGATTTGAAGGTCAGAGGTAGTGAAAGCAACACCTGCAAGGATGGGGGCCAGTTGTTCAGGTAGGGGGCGGTCAACCCTGGTTCAGGTTGATTTAGTAAACCGGCCAATAGGGTTGGCAAGGTATATCATGTTTGAAAAATATGGATCACACACAGAGGTTTTGTGCAATGAATGGGAAAGAATGACTGTGCATGATGGGGAAAAGTTCCCACAAGTAGGCAGTTTTAGTCCCGAGGTGTTACAAAATCTAAGGAGAAGGATATGTCTAATTAAGTCCGCGAAGAGGCGGATCCAACATTATGATTACTTACAGTTATGGCAACGGGAAGGTGAAATACAAGGAGAATTAGCTTACACAGCTGACTCTCACTTTGGTAAGAAAAATATGGCAACAAGAGAGAAAGTGGTTACAGAGAATGGCACACTGGTATATGATAAAAATGCACTTAGGAACTGTATTGATAATTATGGTAGTAGTAAATGTAACAATGATAAAAGTAAAACTGTTTAATGTACAACTGTTAACCCGTGCAAGTTGCACCCCATGTTAAACTTCCCTCAGGATTACAAGCAAGAAAGTGAGCCCAGCACGATGTCGGCACCGTTTCCAGCAGCCATCATACAAGACATCCAGGTTGACGCAACCAAAATCGGTAAAGGCAGTAATCAAACCCCCTAACGGAGGGTCAGGTGAGGTCGTGTCCACAAGTAAGTACGGTGTTATATATCATGCACAAACAAATGTACCTCATATTGTAGAGCCAACACAAGATGATGTGGTTGAATTTAATCCTGTCAGGGTGATCACAGTCCCAAATGGACAGACTGACGCTCTGGGAATCACTCCCCCAGGAGCAGTGCAATGCCCTGCCCCTGGTCCCGGACAGAATTAAAGACAATTATGTCTGAATTCCCTGATCCTAGGAAAGATCTAGTTACATGTCAAAGGTTTATTAAAGAACTAGGAAACTCCACAGAACCCACCAACAAAGGTTGGCGGACAGTGCTGAGGGCATGTTTGCCTTCCAGTGTTGACCCTGCGAAATTTATTACTGATTGTAAATTAGACACAGAAGTACCTCGTATGGAGGAACACAATCAGGAATGTATTAAGCAGATCAACCGACAGTTAGGAGTATATTTCCCAGCCGTTGTCGAGTGGAACAAAATCTTCTCCATAAGACAAAAAGAAGGGGAAAGTACTTCTGATTATTTCAATCGAGCACTGAAAGTAATGGCTAGAGACACTGGGATCACGGACATTGAGAAAAATGCACATCATAGAGAAGTAGTGGTTTATGTGTTAATGGAAGGTTTAACAAAAGTGTTGAGAACAAGGGTACAGACCACCAACCCAAACTGGAGAAATATCTCGGTGGCTGTTTTGAGAGAGTCTGTTAGTGACCATGAATGGAACATCAAAAGACACCTGGAGTCACAGGGCAGTAAGCAAATGACAATCAGTAGACAAGCCCTGACAACGAAGCCACACCAGCTTAAGCCCCAAACCCCTGTGAGAAATTCAAATGTGGTAGTTTGTTACTATTGTCACAAAGATGGACATTTTGCACGGGAATGTAGATCAAGAAATATACAAAAGTCATATCAACCCCCTAGACAATGACATGACCATGATATCCAAAGAAACAGGGAAGTACAGGGAGGTAAGAAGCCTCAGATCCCTGTGGGTAAGTCAAAGGTGATAAGATGTTATAATTGCCAGAAGGAAGGTCATTATGCACGAAGTTGTAGGTTTAAAGATCCACAGAAGGTAGATAAACCCCCTAGACAAAAACATGAGCAAAGTCATGATACACGAAATTGTAATCAGGAATCACCTAGGAAGAAGTTTGGGCCGCACCTGTAATGTGCAGTCAGTAAAGTTGATCATTAGTCGTGACAGTAAACTTGAGGTTAAAGTTAATGAAATTGGGAGGTCAGTTCCTTGTAGACACAGTGTCACGATCCGGGTATCTGGACGCCATTACTTACCCTTCAGATGCCTCCTGAGGCTGGCTCAGCGTTCCAGGACCGGATCCCATCTGTTGTACTGATGTCCACATTCCTGCCTCCTCTCCTGTCACTCTGAGACGCGGTCACCGCGGCGCCATGTTACATCTGGAATGGCGTCTCCCGCAGCCTCCGCCGCTGTTCCTGAGTTTCTGCATGCAGAGTGTCAGAGTGGCGATGACGTCAGCCGCGGCCTCCGCTGTGCCCGCGTGGTTTAGATGTGCACTCATCAGTCTGGCGTCTCCTGTCTCCTGTGGCCGGCGCCACCATTACTGTTTTAATTCCCACATGGATTACAAACCAAACTTCCCTCCAAGTGTCTGCATGGGCGCAGCCATCTTGGATTCTGTCATCTGTTCATTTCCACCAATCTGCTGTCTGCATTGTTAATCTGCATAATTGCCTAGCCAATGCCTTCCTTGCTGCAGGTATAAGTATGTTGTGCCTGAGCAGGGAAGGCGTCAGTGCTTTGGTTGTCAAACCTAGTTCCAGTTTGTCTCTCTCCTGTGGTTGTTTTCCAGGTTCCAGCTCCTGTCTCCACACTTCCACTAAAGAGACCCGCACCAGCATTCCACCTGCGGTGTAGCCTGACTCTCCTATCCTCTTGGATTCATCTGCTTCCAGCTACAGATCCACCTGCTTTCTGCATCGAGCTTCCAGCAGAGGTCAGCTCTTCTTAAAGTGCTGGTACCCTTTTCTGCAGATTATAATTTATCACCGGCATTATTATTTCACCGCTCTCAATCTCCAAACATCATCCCATATTTCATTGCTCTCAAATTACATTTATTATTTAACTGGTTCCAGCCAGTATTCACTCCGTGTCAACATCAGTCTGGTTCCAGCCAGTACCCACAGCAGCCGTTTTACCCTCAGCAGCCCAGCTTTTCCTGGAACACCAGCTGGTACGATCCTGGGCTATTTCCATTGCTACAGTCGGGCCTGGTAAGGACTTTCCACCTAGAAGATTATTACAACTATCTCATATTACCAGAGCCCTGTGGTCCCTGCCACCCTGTAGTACCCAGGAACTGTATTATTTCCCTGCTGACTTTTATGTTTTCTTATTTGCTGCTGTGTTACGGAGTTTGTCATAATAAACATCATTGACTTTTATCCTGGTTGTCGTGGTCACGCCTTCGGGCAGTTATTCTACATGTTACTTACATGTCTAGGGGTCTGATACAACCTCCCAGGTTCCGTTACATCTCAGCCCCTACAACTGAGGCTGCCTCCCGTCAGCTCAGGCCCTCAGTTGTGACAGTAAGCACTGACCATATGAATCCAGCCGGAGACCAGGATCAAGCGGCCAGGCCGATGCAAGAACTGGCAGCCCGACTTGAACATCAGGAGGCTGCATAGGGCCACATCATCCGCTGTCTCCAGGATCTCTCTACTCGGCTGGATGGGATTCAGACAACCCTCTGTGGATCAGATGCGTCCGGTGCGTCAACCACAGTGACTCCAGCTATAACCCCACCCACCTTACCCATTTCTGCTCCACGTCTTCATCTTCCAACGCCAGCAAAATTTGACGGATCTCCAAGATTCTGCAGGGGATTTCTCAACCAGTGTGAGATTCAGTTTGAGCTACAACCTGGCAATTTTCCCAGTGACCGTACAAAAATTGCCTACATTATCTCTCTTCTCAGTGGCTCAGCCCTTGATTGGGCATCACCGTTATGGGAGAGGTCCGACACCCTGCTATCCTCCTACACTGCATTCATGTCAACATTCAGGCGTATCTTCGACGAGCCAGGCCGGGTAACTTCAGCTTCATCTGAGATTCTCCGTTTACGCCAGGGATCACGTACTGTAGGACAATATCTTATACAGTTCCAGATCCTGGCATCCGAACTGGCATGGAACGACGAGGCCCTGTATGCTGCATTCTGGCATGGCTTATCTGAGCGTATTAAAGATGAGTTAGCTACCAGAGACTTACCTTCCAAGTTAGATGAGCTAATCTCACTCTGCACGAAAGTTGATTTACGTTTCAGAGAGAGAGCAACTGAGCGTGGAAGATCATCTGCTCCAAAATCTTCTGCTCCTCCTCCTCGCCAACTGTCGCCATCTAAAGACGAGCCCATGCAAATTGGCCGTTCCCGTTTAACTCCTGCTGAGCGCCGAAGACGTCTCTCTGAGTCTCTTTGTCTTTATTGTGCAGCTCCGTCTCACACCATTAATGCCTGTCCCAAACGTCCAGGACTCCAGACCCTAGCTCGCCAAGGAGAGGGCCGGCTAGGAGTAATGATCTCCTCTCCATCTCCTCATGATTGTAATCTCCCAGTCTCGCTTCAAGTTGCTCAACGTTATCGGAACGTCATTGCCCTCCTTGATTCCGGAGCAGCTGGGAACTTTATTACCGAAGCCTATGTTAAACGGTGGTCCCTACCCACCGAGAGACTTCCTTCGTCCATCTCCTTAACTGCCGTGGATGGCAGCAAGATTTTTGATGCAGTTATTTCTCTAAGGACTCTACCAGTTCGTCTGAGAGTGGGAGTTCTTCATTCCGAACGTATTTCTTTTTTAGTGATTCCAAGAGCCACACATCCTGTGGTCCTGGGCCTTCCATGGCTCCGTCTTCACAATCCTACAATTGATTGGACGACTACGCAAATTCTGGCATGGGGTTCTTCCTGTGCTGAGACATGTTTGTTTAAAGTATTGCCTGTCTGTTCTTCCTCCCCCAGGTCGTCTGATGTTCCACCTCCTCCATATCAAGATTTCACGGATGTGTTCAGTAAAGCTTCTGCTGATATCCTTCCTCCTCATAGAGAATGGGACTGCCCAATTGATCTCGTTCCAGGGAAGGTTCCACCTCGAGGCCGAACTTATCCGTTGTCTCTGCCTGAGACGCATTCTATGGAGGAATACATTAAAGAGAACCTAGCAAAGGGGTTCATTCGACCTTCCTCTTCTCCAGCCGGCGCAGGCTTCTTTTTCGTAAAGAAGAAAGATGGTGGTCTGCGGCCGTGCATCGACTACAGAGGTTTGAACGACATTACCATCAAGAACCGCTATCCTTTACCCCTGATTACTGAGCTCTTTGATAGAGTTACCGGAGCTACCATCTTCACAAAGTTGGACTTGAGAGGTGCATACAATCTCATCCAGATCCGTGAGGGTGACGAGTGGAAGACCGCCTTTAACACCCGTGACGGACATTATGAGTACCTCGTCATGCCCTTCGGATTGAGCAATGCCCCAGCTGTCTTCCAGCATTTTGTCAATGAGATCTTCAAAGACATTTTATACCGTCATGTCGTGGTCTATCTAGATGATATCCTCATTTTTGCCAACAATCTAGAGGAACATCGTTTTTGGGTAAAAGAGGTTCTGTCCCGTCTCCGTGTCAATCATCTCTATTGCAAATTAGAGAAATGCGTCTTTGAAGTCAAGTCCATTCCGTTTCTAGGTTACATTGTGTCCGGTTCCGGACTAGAGATGGATCCTGAGAAACTACAAGCAATCCAGAATTGGCCGATACCCTTAACCCTCAAGGGGGTCCAGAGGTTCTTAGGGTTCGCCAATTATTACAGAAAGTTTATACGAGACTTTTCCACCATTGTGGCGCCTATTACTGCTTTAACTAAGAAGGGTGCTAACCCGTCCAAGTGGTCTGAAGAAGCTACGCAAGCTTTTCATCTTTTAAAACAACGGTTCATCTCAGCACCAGTTCTGAAACAGCCCGACATCGACTCCCCTTTCATCTTAGAGGTGGATGCCTCCTCCGTTGGAGTAGGAGCAGTGTTATCTCAGAGGGCTAAAGCTGGTCATTTACACCCTTGCAGTTTCTTCTCCCGGAAGTTCTCCCCAGCTGAGCGCAACTATGCCATTGGCGACCAGGAGTTGCTAGCCATCAAGCTCGCTCTAGAAGAGTGGAGGTATCTGTTGGAGGGAGCTTCTCATTCAATCACCATACTTACAGACCACAAGAATCTTTTATATCTGAAAGGCGCACAATGTCTCAATCCTCGTCAGGCCAGATGGGCACTTTTCTTTTCCAGGTTCGACTTTAAGCTCCAGTTCTGTCCTGGCTCTCAGAATCGCAAGGCCGATGCCCTTTCCCGCTCATGGGAGCAAGAAAATGAGTCAGAGTCTTCAGACAAGCATCCTATTATAAATCCGTTGGCATTCTCCACGGTAGGGATGGACTCTACGCCCCCACCAGGGAAAAGTTTTGTGAAGCCGATGCTAAGGAAGAAGCTCATGCATTGGGCCCATGCTTCCCATTTTGCCGGACATACAGGTATCCAAAAAACCCTGGAGTTTATCTCTAGGTCCTATTGGTGGCCAACTCTGAAAAAGGACATCATGGAGTTTATTGCATCTTGCCCAAAGTGTGCCCAACATAAGGTATCCCGCCAGTCGCCTGCGGGGCAACTGGTTCCACTATCCGTTCCCCGTCGACCATGGACCCATTTGTCGATGGATTTCATTACAGACTTACCCATGTGCAACAAGTTCAATACCATCTGGGTGGTAGTTGACTGGTTCACCAAGATGGCACACTTCATTCCTCTCACCGGTCTTCCGTCAGCTTCCAAGTTGGCTCAAGTATTTATACAAGAGATCTTCCGACTCCACGGTCTTCCTGAAGAAATTATCTCAGATCGAGGAGTACAATTCACAGCCAAATTCTGGCGAAGTTTATGTCAAGTCCTCCAAGTCAAACTTAAGTTTTCCACGGCCTACCATCCTCAGACCAATGGTCAAACTGAGAGGGTAAATCAGGACTTGGAGGCCTTCCTCCGCATCTACGTGTCTTCTTCTCAAGATGACTGGGTTCAATTACTTCCATGGGCCGAGTTCTGTCATAACAACCAATATCATTCCTCATCTTCTTCTACACTATTCTTCACTAACTATGGGTTCCACCCTAAAGTTCCTGAATTCCAACTGCTTCTAGCAACTTCTGTTCCAGCAGTAGATGTCACCTTGCATCAGTTTGCTAACATCTGGAAGAGTGTACGATCAGCTCTGCTCAAGGCATCGTTCAGGTACAAGAGGTTTGCGGATAAGAAGCGTAGAGCGGTTCCTGCTCTCAAGGTGGGTGATCGGGTATGGTTATCCACGAAGAATTTGAGGTTAAGAGTTCCCAGTATGAAGTTTGCACCTCGCTACATCGGTCCTTTCAAAATTGAACAAGTCATCAATCCTGTTGCTTACAGACTTCAGTTACATCCCTTCTTAAAAATACCCAGGACATTCCATGTTTCCCTGTTGAAACCGCTGATCCTGAATCGGTTTCATTCCTCACTTCCTCCAACTCCGAAAGTCCAAACTCAACGAGGCGTTGAGTATGAAGTGGCCAAGATCCTGGACTCACGTCACCGTTACGGTCAATTACAGTATCTTATTGACTGGAAGGGTTACGGCCCCGAGGAACGCTCATGGACCAATGCTTCTGATGTCCATGCTCCTGCCTTGGTCCGGAAATTCCATTCCAAGTTTCCTCAAAAGCCAAAGAAGTGTCCTGGGGCCACTCCTAAAGGGGGGGGGTGCTGTCGCGATCCGGGTATCTGGACGCCATTACTTACCCTTCAGATGCCTCCTGAGGCTGGCTCAGCGTTCCAGGACCGGATCCCATCTGTTGTACTGATGTCCACATTCCTGCCTCCTCTCCTGTCACTCTGAGACGCGGTCACCGCGGCGCCATGTTACATCTGGAATGGCGTCTCCCGCGGCCTCCGCCGCTGTTCCTGAGTTTCTGCATGCAGAGTGTCAGAGTGGCGATGACGTCAGCCGCGGCCTCCTCTGTGCCCGCGTGGTTTAGATGTGCACTCATCAGTCTGGCGTCTCCTGTCTCCTGTGGCCGGCGCCACCATTACTGTTTTAATTCCCACATGGATTACAAACCAAACTTCCCTCCAAGTGTCTGCATGGGCGCAGCCATCTTGGATTCTGTCATCTGTTCATTTCCACCAATCTGCTGTCTGCATTGTTAATCTGCATAATTGCCTAGCCAATGCCTTCCTTGCTGCAGGTATAAGTATGTTGTGCCTGAGCAGGGAAGGCGTCAGTGCTTTGGTTGTCAAACCTAGTTCCAGTTTGTCTCTCTCCTGTGGTTGTTTTCCAGGTTCCAGCTCCTGTCTCCACACTTCCACTAAAGAGGCCCGCACCAGCATTCCACCTGCGGTGTAGCCTGACTCTCCTATCCTCTTGGATTCATCTGCTTCCAGCTACAGATCCACCTGCTTTCTGCATCGAGCTTCCAGCAGAGGTCAGCTCTTCTTAAAGTGCTGGTACCCTTTTCTGCAGATTATAATTTATCACCGGCATTATTATTTCACCGCTCTCAATCTCCAAACATCATCCCATATTTCATTGCTCTCAAATTACATTTATTATTTAACTGGTTCCAGCCAGTATTCACTCCGTGTCAACATCAGTCTGGTTCCAGCCAGTACCCACAGCAGCCGTTTTACCCTCAGCAGCCCAGCTTTTCCTGGAACACCAGCTGGTACGATCCTGGGCTATTTCCATTGCTACAGTCGGGCCTGGTAAGGACTTTCCACCTAGAAGATTATTACAACTATCTCATATTACCAGAGCCCTGTGGTCCCTGCCACCCTATAGTACCCAGGAACTGTATTATTTCCCTGCTGACTTTTATGTTTTCTTATTTGCTGCTGTGTTACGGAGTTTGTCATAATAAACATCATTGACTTTTATCCTGGTTGTCGTAGTCACGCCTTCGGGCAGTTATTCTACATGTTACTTACATGTCTAGGGGTCTGATACAACCTCCCAGGTTCCGTTACATCTCAGCCCCTACAACTGAGGCTGCCTCCCGTCAGCTCAGGCCCTCAGTTGTGACACACAGGAACGGCCGGGTAAAACTTTGTAATTTATCTTAGAATGTTTTCTTCTCATCTGTAACTTTCATCGGCAGAACTCAAACATCACATGGCTACTTGGTCTTTGCAGAAGTCTACCTAACCACAGTATGTCTTACCAGCATCGTTGTGTTTGGCCAGACACAAAGGGTGGAGAGGGGAAATACTGGTGGGGGGGGGGGGGGAGAGATTATGCAGAGATACTGGTGGACATGTTGATGTGACAGCCTGTTGATGAAGCTCTGACAATGTTTTTTTTATGTTGTGTCTTATGTACATATATATACTGTTCTCTCTCTCTCTTTAGTTTTTTTTCCTTCATGTTCTCATGCTTTACAGATGGTATGTCACACATCAGTTAGACAAATGGTAATGCAAGATTTTTTGCTCCTTACAGAAAGATCGCTGAGTCGGAAAGAATATTGCATCACCGGAATGTTCATTTGAAAGACTGAGAGACAGCACCGTTTAGATGACGACAGAACAAGAAGAACAACAAGACTAGAAGACATCGTAACATTTTTCTTTCCCCTCAATTATTTTCTGTACCCCCATTACAAATTTCTCTTTCTCCTCCTGTAAGATGGACTCGCCCCAAGAGACTGCAGTCCGTGTTTTCCTGTTGACCCTGATGTTGACCAGAGCAGTCTGTTTCGGTGAGAGTACCAGTGAGGTCTAGAAAGGATCTAGAATGGAATCTGATGACCAGGATGGAGACATAGATTTCCAAGAGCAACACAATCACCGAGTAAAGGCGAGTACCAGAAAACGATCCAGTAGCCATGTTATTAATAGACATTGATGGGTGCATCAAGAAATGTCAGTGCAGTTTTAATATCCACATGGACCGCCATCCATTGAGTGACTATCACTCCTTAGTGGGTAAAGTGTTAAACCAGACAGACTGTTGGGTGTGCACTCAAGTACCTCAAGATCATAGCAAATCAGGATTAGTACCATTCCCTTTAACGACAGGAGAGGTACTTGAGTTAAGTGGTGGGAGGCCGGTGGACAAGAGGTTTAATATCTCTAGTCCTCCTAGTTTGAAGCTCCACCAAGATCATGTGGATAGGTCCTTAGTATGCTTTAACATTTCCAATCCCTGAAAGCCGGGAAATTGGGAAGTGTCATGGAGTAATCAAACCATGACCTTTTCACACAGAGCCGACAGAATGCCCATAGATACAGAGCTTATACGCCACATAGTCAACAGTGGAAAATATTTCTGGTATAGGTATACTCTAGGACAGTGGTTCTCAAACTCGGTCCTCAGGACCCCACACAGTGCATGTTTTGCAGGTAACCCAGCAGGTGCACAGGTGTATTAATTACTCTCTGACACATTTTAAACGGTCCACAGGTGGAGTTAATTATTTCACTTGTGATTCTGTGAAGAGACCTGTAAAACATGCACTGTGTGGGGTCCTGAGGACCGAGTTTGAGAACCTGTGCTCTAGGAAGTAGGACCATGCGAGTTGGAGAAGTATAATTAGGATACTGTGCACATATCATACAACCGGATATGTGTACTAGACAGATGGGAGAATTAGGGTTAGGAGATTTCACATGGAAAGTTTGTAACATGGTTAGGTCATACTCCGTCCCATATGTTCTCCCCGATGATTCATATTTCATATGTGGGAGAAAGGCGTATAGGTTCCTTGCCCCAAACTCAGAGGGATTGTGTTACATTGGAAAAGTACTGCCTGAAGTAATGACTGTATCCCATAACAATATGAAAAACATTCACCGCGGTGCCCAAGCTCCTTATACTCACACTCATTACGAGCACATCGTTAAACGACACCTGATAGAGAGGACAGAGCATCCGGCCTCTGATCTGATCCATGAATCCACCGGGATTCAATTCCTACTCGCGTTAGCTGTCACTCGTACCGCCAGAGGAGTGATAAACTTTAGGTATATAAATGCACTTGCGAATCTGATAGACAATATCACTGAAATGTATGACGACACGTTCAGGTATACTGGGAGAGAGTTACAAGCCTACAAAACAGAGCTGGTTCAGCATAGAATGGTTCTCAATTACCTCACAGCAGTGACAGGCGGGTATTGTGTTACCCTAGCAACTCAATGTGGTATTAAGTGCTGCACGTATATTACCAACAGCACTGAGGCCCCGGCCGAGGTCATAGACCAAAAGATGGATGACATTTTGCAATTAAAGTGGGAGTTCCGAAGGAAGCACAATCTTACACTCGCTGCTGTGGGTAATGAGCTGACCAGTTGGGTGTCATGGTTGAACCCACGAAATTGGTTCTCTGGTTTAGGAGAACGGGCCCAAGGTATTATCATGGATGTAGGGAAATTTCTCTTGTGTATCCTGGGAGTCGTTATATTGTTTGGTCTGATATTTAGATGCGTACGGACTCTCACAAAATGTAAACGTAATATCAGAGTAATGAGTCTGAGGAGCGAGGACACTGTAATAACAACAACTAATTTGATTTATGACCCAACGATTGAGACAATGTTGTGATGAAAATGTGATTCCACGGTCCGTTTCTTTCACCCGTTTCTCCTTTGTTTTCCTCCAAGGTACAAAGACATCCGCTTGGAAGAAGAATTTGACAACCTCTTTATGCAGACCATTGATGAACTGTGTCACAGACACCCAATACTTTTAGTGACTTTAACTATCTACGGGAAACCCAATACTTTAGAGACTGTAATTTTATGGACACTGGAACAGCTTTTGTTCGCCACTTACAGCAAAAGCACTGAGAGACATCAGACAACATGTACATCAAGACAAGACATCAACAAGACCCCAATCGGCGACTGTCTATTAAAACTCACATAGTTTTATGACTGCATTTATAATGATTGTTTCTTATTTTCATCTCTACAACCCCCAGGTAGTATCCCACATAGTCGACAGGTGATTCTCACATATTAGCATCCACATACTCTCCCCCTCATGTATCAACTAATGTGTACCCCATTTGTTGCAACCAAAAGCCGATAAGAGCTCGGTAGAGTTTGACAGCCCATCCACAAACCCTTAATACGGGATAAGAAGGATTCAAATGTATACTTCGTAATACCTCGAAGCTTGATTTAGAACACGTACGGCACGATGATACATGACCCCTCAGACATGGATTCATACACAAATGCTTTACTATCTCACTAGGTCATATCTTTCCCACCTTCTCCTCTCCTCCCTTTACCCAATCATAAAAAGGTATTTAAGTGATGACATATATTTTTCTGTTTGAATTGTTTAGGAAGTGGCAGTTATTGGTGACTGCCAAAGGGTGGACTGTCAAAGTCGAAAAATATCATGCTTCACATTGCCATATATTAACCCCATGCACATGCTCGCTGCTCGTGCATATAGTCTGCTGTACGTGCACATGTCCGCAAATTGCGTACGCTCGCTCCGGCGAATACGCACGGTATATGTGTATTTACGGTAGAGTTTATGAGCTTGTAGCGGGCGATTCGTTTATAGTATATTTAACCCACATAGCATGTTTTGTAGGTAATATTCCCTTTAATAATATCTGTAAGTATGTTTAGTGTAACTGGTTCATGGACAAAGGAATTCCTCTTTGCATGATACGAAGGGCCAGACAGGGTCTGAGCGGTGGTGTTTAGTACCTAACCGAAGAGTATTGTATTAGAAACATTCCGGTGTTGGTTAGGAAGAGATCGGTCGCTCCAGCGTATAGTTATGTTTAAAAGAAGTTTATGGACATTTACAATATTTGCAGTTTAATTACACATGCAGGGGGAATCCAGAGGATACCTCCCACCTGAGCAGTTTGAAATAGTCACAGCCCACCTGTTCAAACAAACCTATGACCTTTGGTTATAATGCGAAGACAGATTCCTGTGTCCAATGAACAATAAGATTGTAGGGCCCTTTGTAGTGTACTGTACTTTGTGTATAAAAGCAGCCAGCCTGGGCCAGCTCACTCACTACTCTCTACAAAGGTTTTCATCATTGATTAACTTAGAGCTGGTTTCCAGATAGCGCAGGCGATTCATTCCCACGTGTGTAAGTTTTTCTCTGTGACCATCTTATTCTCTGTCTGTATTTGCCATACTCTCTCTCTCTCTCACTGTTATTGTTCAGGATTAAGACGCTATTGTATATTTATGTCCAGTTATTCTGTTTAGGTGTTTTATGTTAGTGCTGTAGTGTATAAGCTGTTAACTGTATTTTCCCTTTTTACATAGCTAAATCTCGTTAGTAAAGGTGTTGGAACCTCAGCAAGGTGTCTGTGTTTCTCTAGCTAGTATAAAGGGTTTCTGAGTATCTCAATCACTCAAACAGCTTGCTTAAATATCCAGGTTAACCAGTGGTAGATCATTACAGTATCTCAATACTAAGACTTACAGTATAATCATAGTCTGTGTTTAAGGTTTATAAGGTTATTATCTGTGTGTACGCTCGCTGTGTGTATTCCGTACACTCAGCGCAGCGTGTGTACGTAACTTGTGTACCACGTGCGAGGTCTTTGTACGCAAATAGCGTGCGGAGTGCGTAGCACGTGCATGTGGTTTAGCGGCCATTACGGCTTGAAGGTATTAGTAAATAGCTTGTGTTAAAAGGTAGAAAACTGACTCTATCAGGTCCAAGTGGCTACCACACCGAAGGCAGCGTCCTGCGCGATGACCAGCGCGGACGGTCCAGCGGCAGCAGCACCGACAGCAAGTCCCAGCGTAGCTGGAGGGGAATCCTCACACGGGAAGGGTGAGACCAATGTTGATATGAACAGTTTGTGCAATGTTATCGTGTCTCCAGATATCTCGCAGAATGTTAGTAATGTTATAGTTAAGTTCACGGGGGTGGTTGGTAATGGCGGAGCAGGTCAGGGGAGGGAGCAGGGGGACAGCTCAACGGATTTGGATGAGGACGAATCATGCAGAGTGTTGAGGGAGCAGCTAAAGTTAGCCAGAGCGACTTGTAAGAGAAAGAAAGGTCTTACCCCTGGGACAGACGCGGTTAGGGAGCGGATGGGGCAGGTGCAGCAGGACACAGCTAAGAAATTTTTGCAGACAGGGACCGCAGTGGGTTGTGAGTTCAGTTCAGTGGCAGGCCACCTGCCAAAGCAAACCAGAAAGGAGATTGAAAAAGGGGCTTTGAAAGATATATGCTCATTGACAGAGAAAGGCCTGAGCGACAAGGAAAAGGCAAAACCAAAAGGGGGTACACAAGCCGATAGCTACAAGACTATTGAGAACTGGCTGAGCGGAATGTTCGCCTACTCCGGCTGTTACATAGAAGCGTACCCCGAGGTAGCGATGAGCATGCTAAAATATACGGATTTTATATACTCCGTGTACAAGGAGCAAGGGGGATCAGTCTGGCTGAGGTACGACGAGAGGTTCAGAGCGAAGGCGGAGGGCGGTAAGCCCATTGACTTCGGAGTTAGGGACTTTGATGCTTGGCTCAAGGCATTAGCCAGCGGTTTAGGCGAGAAGGCCACACCGGCACATGCAGCCGGGGCGGGGAGGCCTAGCACGCAGAAGCATGACCTTAAATGTAGGGCGTTTAACGAATCACAGTGCACCCGCATGCATTGCAAGTTCAAGCACGCGTGTTCTTTTTGCAATGCAAGCCATGCCGCAAAGGATTGCAATAGGAAAAGGGCTAATCACCCAAGAAAGCTACCCGCGCGCAGGGGCTGGGAAAAGCGGTTAGCCCAGTGAACCTAAGCAGGATCCTGGGGTGGCTAGCCAGGTATCCCAAGCAGCAGGAAGCTAAATTGCTGCGGGACGGCTTTAGGGAGGGTTTTAGAATACCGATAATAAGAGAGGTCCCGCTCATAAGTAAAATAAGAAACCTGAAATCCGTTAAGGAACAACCGGGGGTGGTGCGTGAGAAGATCAAAAGGGAGCTAGAGTTATGTAGAATGGCGGGGCCATTCACAGTCCCCCCAATACCGGATTTGATAGTTTCACCTTTGGGACTGGTCCCAAAAAAGGCACCGGGGAAGTTCAGGCTCATTCAGCACCTGTCCTACCCAGAGGGTGGGTCAGTCAATGACGCTCTGGACAAAGAGCAATGCTCAGTGCAGTATCAATCATTTGACCAGGCGGTCAAGATGGTAAGAGCACAAGGGAAAGGAGCTCTCATGGCGAAGCTAGACATCGAGTCGGCTTTCAGACTGCTCCCCCTGCACCCAGAGAGCTTCAGACTGATGGGGTTAAGCTTTGACGGGGTTTTCTTTGTGGACAAATGCCTGCCAATGGGTTGTGCCATTTCTTCGAGGCATTTAGTTCATTTCTACAATGGTGTTTGCAGGAACGCGCTGGGTCGAGGGCCATAGCTCATTATCTGGCCGATTTCCTGGTGGCAGGCCCACCGGAGTCGGAACAGTGCAGCCACCTTTTACACGAGCTACAGGGTATGCTGGAGGATTTCAGCGTAACCATCGCAGTGGAGAAGACTGAGGGTCCTAAGTAGAGATGAGCGGGTTCGGTTCCTCGGAATCCGAACCCCCCCGAACTTCACCCTTTTTACACGGGTCCGAGGCAGGCTCAGATCTTCCCGCCTTGCTCGGTTAACCCAAGCGCGCCCGAACGTCATCATCCCGCTGTCGAATTCTCGCGAGACTCGGATTCTATCGCGAGACTCGGATTCTATATAAGGAGCCGCGCGTCGCCGCCATTTTCACACGTGCATTGAGATTGATAGGGAGAGGACGTGGCTGGCGTCCTCTCCGTTTAGATTAGATTAGAGACACTTGAGTTGATTTACTAATTTTGGGGAGCATTAGGAGGAGTACTCAGTACAGTGCAGCAGAGTTTTGCTGATAGTGTGACCACCAGTTTCATTTTAATCCGTTCTCTGCCTGAAAAAAACGATACATACCATATCTGTGCTCAGCCTCAGTGTGCTGCATGATATATCATCTATGTATATCTGACTGTGCTGAGTGCTCACACAGCTTAATTGTGGGGGAGACTGGGGAGCAGTTATAGCAGGAGTACAGTGCACACTTTTGCTGCCAGTGAGTGACCATATCTGTGCTCAGCCTCAGTGTGCTGCATGATATATCATCTATGTATATCTGACTGTGCTGAGTGCTCACTGCTCACACAGCTTAATTGTGGGGGAGACTGGGGAGCAGTTATAGCAGGAGTACAGTGCACACTTTTGCTGCCAGTGAGTGACCATATCTGTGCTCAGCCTCAGTGTGCTGCATGATATATCATCTATGTATATCTGACTGTGCTGAGTGCTCACTGCTCACACAGCTTAATTGTGGGGGAGACTGGGGAGCAGTTATAGCAGGAGTACAGTGCACACTTTTGCTGCCAGTGAGTGACCATATCTGTGCTCAGCCTCAGTGTGCTGCATGATATATCATCTATGTATATCTGACTGTGCTGAGTGCTCACTGCTCACACAGCTTAATTGTGGGGGAGACTGGGGAGCAGTTATAGCAGGAGTACAGTGCACACTTTTGCTGCCAGTGACCGACCACCAGTATATTGTCTGCCTGAAAAAGTTAAACACTCCTGTGGTGTTTTTTTATTTTTATTCTAACTATAAACGCATTCTCCTGACAGTGTCCAGCAGGTCCGTCATTCATTATATTATATAAATATTTACCTACAGTAGTGTTATATATATATTTTTTTCATCTCTATCATCTTTATCATCTCTATATTAGCAGACGCAGTACGGTAGTCCACGGCTGTGGCTATCTCTGTGTCGTCAGTGCTCATCCATAATTGTATACCTACCTACCTGTGGTGGGGGTTTTTTTTCTATCTTCTTCATACTAGTAGTTTAGGAGTCTGCTGACAGTGTCCACCAGGTCCGTCATTATATTATATATACCTACAGTAGTTATATATATATTTTTTTATATCATTAATTATCATCTCTATACTAGCAGACGCAGTACGGCTGTAGCTACCTCTGTGTCGTCAGTCACTCGTCATCCATAAGTATACTAGTATTCATCCATCTCCATTGTTTACCTGAGGTGCCTTTTAGTTGTGCCTATTAAAATATGGAGAACAAAAATGTTGAGGTTCCAAAAATAGGGAAAGATCAAGATCCACTTCCACCTCGTGCTGAAGCTGCTGCCACTAGTCATGGCCGAGACGATGAAATTCCATCAACGTCATCTGCCAAGGCCGATGCCCAATGTCATAGTACAGAGCATGTAAAATCCAAAACACAAAAGATCAGTAAAAAAAGGACTCAAAAATCTAAATTAAAATCGTCGTCGGAGAAGCATAAACTTGCCAATATGCCATTTACCACACGGAGTGGCAAGGAACGGCTGAGGCCCTGGCCTATGTTCATGGCTAGTGATTCAGCTTCACATGAGGATGGAAGCACTCAGCCTCTCACTAGAAAAATGAAAAGACTTAAGCTGGCAAAAGCACAGCAAAGAACTGTGCGTTCTTCGAAATCACAAATCCACAAGGAGAGTCCAATTGTGTCGGTTGCGATGCCTGACCGTCCCAACACTGGACGTGAAGAGCATGCGCCTTCCACCATTTGCACGCCCCCTGCAAGTGCTGGTAGGAGCACCCGCAGTCCAGTTCCTGATAGTCAGATTGAAGATGTCAGTGTTGAAGTACACCAGGATGAGGAGGATATGGGTGTTGCTGGCGCTGGGGAGGAAATTGACAAGGAGGATTCTGATGGTGAGGTGGTTTGTTTAAGTCAGGCACCCGGGGAGACACCTGTTGTCCGTGGGAGGAATATGGCCATTGACATGCCTGGTGAAAATACCAAAAAAATCAGCTCTTCAGTGTGGAAGTATTTCAACAGAAATGCGGACAACAGGTGTCAAGCCGTGTGTTGCCTTTGTCAAGCTGTAATAAGTAAGGGTAAGGACGTTAACCACCTCGGAACATCCTCCCTTATACGTCACCTGCAGCGCATTCATCATAAGTCAGTGACAAGTTCAAAAACTTTGGGCGACAGCGGAAGCAGTCCACTGACCAGTAAATCCCTTCCTCTTGTAACCAAGCTCACGCAAACCACCCCACCAACTCCCTCAGTGTCAATTTCCTCCTTCCCCAGGAATGCCAATAGTCCTGCAGGCCATGTCACTGGCAATTCTGATGAGTCCTCTCCTGCCTGGGATTCCTCCGATGCATCCTTGCGTGTAACGCCTACTGCTGCTGGCGCTGCTGTTGTTGCTGCTGGGAGTCGATGGTCATCCCAGAGGGGAAGTCGTAAGACCACTTTTACTACTTCCACCAAGCAATTGACTGTCCAACAGTCCTTTGCGAGGAAGATGAAATATCACAGCAGTCATCCTGCTGCAAAGCATTTAAATCACTTCTTTACCCTCCCTCACCTCCCCCACTAGCTACTATCAGTGCACAAGAGCTTGCTTCCTACTTCAAGGATAAGATTGATAAAATCCGAGATGAAATGGTATGCTCTAACTCAGCCAGTGACCTGCTCAAATCCCTACCTGAATCCTCTGGCACTTTCTCTTCATTTGATCCCACAAGTGAAGATGAAGTATCAACACTCTTTTCATCCTCCTACTCCACTACCTCTCCTCTTGATCCTATACCCTCACAGGTCAGCAAAAGTTTGTCTCCTGTGCTTATCCCAACCTTAACTAAAATCTGTAATCTCTCTCTCTCTACTGGCATCTTTCCATCTCTGTTTAAACATGCAGTGATTACTCCCATTCTGAAAAAACACAACTCTGACCCAAACACACTCTCTAACTACCGTCCCATTTCTCAGCTACCCAGTCCCTCCAAGCTACTTGAGAGACTTGCTTACACTCGCCTTACACACTTTCTTAACTCCCACAACTTACTGGACCCACTTCAGTCAGGCTTTCGTGCCCAACACTCCACGGAGACGGCACTGACCAAAGTAGTGAATGATCTGGTCACTGCTAGATCAAAAGGCCATTACACACTACTTATTCTTCTAGATCTCTCTGCTGCTTTTGACACTGTTGACCACTCTCTTCTCATACAAACACTAGAGTCCCTAGGTCTTCAGGACACAGCCCTTACTTGGTTCTCATCCTACCTATCTAATCGATCTTTCAGTGTTCGCTTCTCTGATTCTACCTTCTCTTCTCTACCTCTATCAGTTGGAGTACCGCAAGGCTCAGTCTTAGGTCCTCTGCTTTTCTCAATCTATACCTCCTCTCTTGGTAAACTAATCAGCTCCTTCGGATTTCAGTATCATTTGTACGCTGATGATACTCAAATCTACCTATCCTCCCCAGATTTATCACCATCTGTATTGGCTCGTGTCACTGGATGCCTGTCTGCCATTTCATCTTGGATGTCATCTCGCCATCTCAAACTCAACATTTCCAAAACAGAATTAATTATTTTCCCACCAGCTAAGGGTAGTTACCAACCTGATATTGCCATAACTGTTGACAATGCAACTATCCACCCTACCCCACAAGCTCGCTGCCTAGGTGTCATCCTTGACTCTGAACTGTCATTTGTTCCACACATTCAATCTGTCTCTAAATCATGTTACATGCACCTTAAAAACATATCCAAAATACGCCCTTATCTTACACAAGACACTGCAAAAACTCTGATCCATGCACTTATCATCTCCCGCATTGATTATTGTAATAGTCTCCTTACTGGTCTTCCCAAACAAAGGCTCTCACCACTTCAATCCATTTTAAATGCAGCTGCGAGGCTAATCTTCTTCGCCAGACGTTCTTCGTCTGCTGATCCACTCTGTCAGTCCCTCCATTGGTTACCGGTATTCTACCGTGTCAAATATAAAATACTTTTACTTACATACAAGGCTATTACCCAAACTGCACCATCATACATCTCCTCACTCATCTCAAAATATCTCCCTACCAGACCCCTCCGCTCTGCACAAGATCTGCGTCTCTCATCCAGATGTATTACCTGTTCCCACTCAAAATTACAGGACTTTACCCGGGCTTCACCCACACTGTGGAATACCCTCCCACGCACAATAAGACTCTCTACTAGTCTCCAAACCTTTAAACGTTCCCTGAAAACTCATCTCTTCAGACAAGCCTACCAAATTCCTGACCCACACACATAACCTTCAATGCTTCCCTATCCAGTTACATTCCCTCTGCACAGTCCCCATAACCTCACATTTTGTCTTCCAACATTGCTGGGTGATCATATCATACAACCCACTAAGAAGCTAGCAATCTGGGGAAACATTATGTAACTGGTTGCATCTATCCTTGTGTATCAATACCTATTTCCCTCTAGATTGTAAGCTTGCGAGCAGGGCCTTCCTACCGCTATGTCTGTCTTTGCACTGTTTTGTTCTATAACTGTTGTTCGAATTGTAAAGCGCAACGGAATATGCTGCGCTATATAAGAAACTGCTAATAAATAAATAAAATAAATAACTGAGGCCTTGGCATCCTGGGCGGTGAGAAACGTGGTTCCGGTATCCATCATTACTGCAGAGCCAACTATAGACTTGTTTGAGGTACTGTGTCCCCGGTACCAAATACCATCTAGGTTCAATTTCTCTAGGCAGGCGATACCGAAAATGTACACAGACCTCAGAAAAAGACTCACCAGTGTCCTAAAAAATGCATTTGTACCCAATGTCCACTTAACCACGGACATGTGGACAAGTGGAGCAGGGCAGACTCAGGACTATATGACTGTGACAGCCCACTGGGTAGATGTATTGACTCCCGCTGCAAGAACAGCAGCGGCGGCACCAGTAGCAGCATCTCGCAAACGCCAACTCTTTCCTAGGCAGGCTACGCTTTGTATCACCGCTTTCCAGAATACGCACACAGCTGAAAACCTCTTACGGCAACCGAGGAAGATCATCGCAGAATGGCTTACCCCAATTGGACTCTCCTGTGGATTTGTGGCATCGGACAACGCCAGCAATATTGTGCGTGCATTATATCTGGGCAAATTCCAGCACGTCCCATGTTTTGCACATACCTTGAATTTGGTGGTGCAGAATTATTTAAAAAACGACAGGGGCGTGCAAGAGATGCTGTCGGTGGCCAGAAGAATTGCGGGACACTTTCGGCGTACAGGCACCACGTACAGAAGACTGTAGCAACACCAAAAACGCCTGAACCTGCCCTGCCATCATCTGAAGCAAGAAGTGGTAACGAGGTGGAATTCAACCCTCTATATGCTTCAGAGGTTGGAGGAGCAGCAAAAGGCCATTCAAGCCTATACATCTGACCACGATATAGGAGGTGGAATGCACCTGTCTCAAGCGCAGTGGAGAATGATTTCAACCTACGTTGTATCTCTCTTTCCGGCAGACACAAGTCTGCAGGGGTTCAAAGACCTGCTGGTGAGAAAATTATCAAGTCAAGTGGAACTTAATCGGTCAACAGCTCCTCCTTCACATTCTCCCGCAATTGGGGGTGCGAGGAAAAGGCTCAGAATTCCGAGCCCACCCACTGGCGGTGATGCAGGGCAGTCTGGAGCGACTGCTGATGCTGACATCTGGTCCGGACTGAAGGACCTGCCAACGATTACGGACATGTCGTCTACTGTCACTGCATATGATTCTCTCACCATTGAAAGAATGGTGGAGGATTATATGAGTGACCGCATCCAAGTAGGCACGTCAGACAGTCCGTACGTATACTGGCAGCAAAAAGAGGCAATTTGGAGGCCCTTGCACAAACAGGCTGTCACGATCCGGGTATCTGGACGCCATTTCTTACCTATAAGATGCCTCCTAAGGCTGGCTCAGTGCTCCAGGACTGGATCCCATCTGTTACCCTGATGTGCACATCTCCGTATCCTCTCCTGTCTCTCTGGACGCAGTCACAGTACGCCTTATACATCTGGCATGGCGTCTCCCGCGGCCTCCGCCGCCGTCCCTGAGCTTCTGCATTCAGAGTGGCGATTACGTCAGTCGCGGCCTCCGCTGTGTCCGCGTGGTTGGATGTGCACCTGTCAGCCTGGCGTCTCCTGTCTCCGGTGGCCGGCGCCGCCATTACTGTTTTCCAGACCACATGGATTACAAACCAAACTTTCCTCCAAGTGTCTGCATGGGCGCAGCCATCTTGGATTCTGTCATCTGATCATATTCACCAATCTGCTGTCTGTATTATTATTTGCATAATTGCCTAGCCAATGCCTTCCTTGCTGCAGGTATAAATAGGTTGTGCCTGAGCAAGGAAGGCGTCAGTGCTTTGGTTGTCAAACCTTGTTCCAGTTTGTCTCTCTCCTGTGAATGTCTTCCAGGTTCCAGCTCCTGTCTCCAGACTTCTGCTATAGAGACCCGCACCAGCATTCCATCTGCGGTGTAGCCTGACTCTCCGATCCATTCTGGACTCACCTGTTTCCAGCTACAACAATCACCTGCTTCCAGCTCAGCTTCCAGCAGTGTACAGCTTCTCTTAAAGGGCCGGTGTCCTTTCTGCAGTTTACCTCTCTCCACCGGTATTATTATTTCTCCGCTCTCAAATTCTACATTTCATCTATATTGCATCGCTCTCAAGCTTTATTTATTATTTAACTGGTTCCAGCCAGTATCCACTCCGTGCCAACACCTGTCTGGTTCTAACCAGTACCCACAGCAGCATTTTACCTACAGCAGTCCAGCTTTCCCTGGAACACCAGCTGGTACGACCCTGGGCTTTCCTCATTGCTACAGTTGAGCCTGGTAAGGACTTTCCAACTTGCAGATAATAAGAACTGTCTCATACCACCAGAGCTCTGTGGCCCCTGCCACCCTGTAGTACCCAGGAACTGTATTATTATTTCTCTGCTGATTTTTATGTTTCTTTTACTGCTACTGTGATGCATGGAGTTTGTCATAAATAAACATCATTGACTTTTATTCAAGTTGTCGTGGTCACGCCTTCGGGCGGTTATTCCTCATGTTACTTACATGTCCAGGGGTCTGATACAACCTCCCAGGTTCCGGTGCATCTCAGCCCCTACAACTGAGGCTGCCTCCCGTCAGCTCAGGTCCTCAGTTGTGACAGTAAGCACTGACCTAATGAATCCAGCCGGAGACCAGGATCAAGCAGCCAGGCCGATGCAAGAACTGGCAGCCCGACTTGAACATCAGGAGGCTGCACAGGGCCACATCATCCGCTGTCTCCAGGATCTCTCTACTCGGCTGGATGGGATTCAGACAACTCTCCGTGGATCAGGCGCATCTGGGGCGTCAACCACAGTGACTCCAACTATAACCCCACCCACCTTACCCGTTTCTGCTCCACGTCTTCATCTTCCAACGCCAGCAAAATTTGACGGATCTCCAAGATTCTGCAGGGGATTTCTCAACCAGTGCGAGATTCAGTTTGAGCTACAACCTGGCAATTTTCCCAGTGACCGTACAAAAATTGCCTACATCATCTCTCTTCTCAGTGGCTCAGCCCTTGACTGGGCATCACCGTTATGGGAGAGGTCCGACACCCTGCTATCTTCTTACACCGCATTCGTGTCAACATTCAGGCGCATCTTCGACGAGCCAGGCCGGGTAACTTCAGCTTCGTCTGAGATTCTCCGTTTACGCCAGGGATCACGTACTGTAGGACAATATCTTATACAGTTCCAGATCCTGGCATCTGAACTGGCATGGAACGACGAGGCCCTGTATGCTGCATTCTGGCATGGTTTATCCGAGCGTATTAAAGATGAGTTAGCTACCAGAGACTTAACCTCCAAGTTAGATGAGCTAATCTCACTTTGTACGAAAGTTGACTTACGTTTCAGAGAGAGAGCAACTGAGCGTGGAAGATCATCTGCTCCAAAATCTTCTGCTCCTCCTCCTCGCCAACTGTCACCAACCAAAGATGAACCCATGCAAATTGGCCATTCCCGTTTAACTCCTGCTGAGCGCCGAAGACGTCTCTCTGAGTCTCTCTGTCTTTATTGTGCAGCTCCGTCTCACACCATTAATGCCTGTCCCAAACGTCTGGGAAACTCCAAAATCCTAGCTCGCCAAGGAGAGGGCCGGCTAGGAGTAATGATCTCCTCTCCATCTCCTCAAGATTGTAATCTCCCAGTCTCGCTTCAAGTTGCTCAACGTTATCGGAACGTTATTGCCCTCCTTGATTCTGGAGCAGCTGGGAACTTTATTACCGAAGCCTATGTTAAACGGTGGTCCCTACCCACCGAGAGACTTCCTTCCTCCTTTTCCTTAACTGCCGTGGATGGCAGTAAAATTTTTGATACAGTTATTGCTCTAAGGACTCTACCAGTTCGTCTGAGAGTGGGAGTTCTTCATTCCGAACTTATTTCACTTTTAGTGATTCCAAGAGCCACACATCCTGTGGTCCTGGGCCTTCCATGGCTCCGTCTTCACAATCCTACAATTGATTGGACGACTACGCAAATTCTGGCATGGGGTTCCTCCTGTGCTGAGACATGTTTGTTTAAAGTGTTGCCTGTCTGTTCTTCCTCCCCCAGGTCGTCTGATGTTCCACCTCCTCCATATCAAGATTTCACGGATGTGTTCAGTAAAGCTTCTACTGATATCCTTCCTCCTCATAGAGAATGGGACTGCCCGATTGATCTCGTTCCAGGGAAGGTTCCACCTCGAGGCCGAACTTATCCGTTGTCTCTGCCTGAGACGCATTCTATGGAGGAATACATTAAAGAGAACCTAGCAAAGGGATTCATTCGACCTTCTTCTTCTCCAGCCGGCGCAGGCTTCTTTTTTGTAAAAAAGAAAGATGGTGGTCTGCGGCCGTGCATCGACTACAGAGGTTTGAACGACATTACCATCAAGAACCGTTATCCTTTACCCCTGATTACTGAGCTCTTTGACAGAGTTAGCGGAGCTACCATCTTTACAAAGCTGGACTTGAGAGGTGCATACAATCTCATCCGGATCCGTGAGGGTGACGAGTGGAAGACCGCATTTAACACCCGTGACGGACATTATGAGTACCTCGTCATGCCCTTCAGATTGAGCAATGCTCCAGCTGTCTTCCAGCATTTGGTCAATGAGATCTTCAGAGACATTCTATACCGTCATGTCGTGGTCTATCTAGATGATATCCTCATTTTTGCCAACAATTTAGAGGAACATCGTTTTTGGGTAAAGGAGGTTCTGTCTCGTCTCCGTGTCAATCATCTCTATTGCAAATTAGAGAAATGCGTCTTTGAAGTCAAGTCCATTCCGTTTCTAGGGTACATTGTGTCCGGTTCCGGACTAGAGATGGATCCTGAGAAACTACAAGCAATCCAGAATTGGCCGGTACCCTTAACCCTCAAAGGGGTCCAGAGGTTCTTAGGGTTCGCCAATTATTACCGAAAGTTTATACGAGACTTTTCCACCATTGTGGCGCCTATTACTGCTTTCACCAAGAAGGGTGCTAACCCGTCCAAGTGGTCTGAAGAAGCCATGCAAGCTTTTCATCTTTTAAAACAGAGGTTCATCTCTGCGCCTGTCCTGAAACAGCCTGACATCGACTCTCCTTTCATCTTAGAGGTGGATGCTTCCTCCGTTGGAGTAGGAGCGGTGTTATCTCAGAGGGCTAAAGATGGCCATTTACATCCTTGCAGTTTCTTCTCACGGAAGTTCTCCCCAGCGGAACGCAACTATGCCATTGGCGACCAAGAGTTGCTAGCCATCAAGCTCGCTCTAGAGGAGTGGAGATATCTGTTGGAGGGAGCTTCTCATTCAATCACCATCCTTACAGACCACAAGAATCTTCTATATCTGAAAGGCGCACAATGTCTCAACCCTCGTCAAGCCAGATGGGCACTTTTCTTTTCCAGGTTCGACTTTAAACTCCAGTTCTGTCCGGGCTCTCAGAATCGCAAGGCCGATGCCCTTTCCCGCTCATGGGAGCAAGAAAATGAGTCAGAGTCTTCAGACAAGCATCCTATTATAAATCCGTTGGCATTCTCCACGGTAGGGATGGACTCTACCCCCCCATCAGGGAAAAGTTTTGTGAAGCCGACACTAAGGAAGAAGCTCATGCATTGGGCCCATGCTTCCCGCTTTGCCGGACATACAGGTATCCAAAAAACCCTGGAGTTTATCTCTAGGTCCTATTGGTGGCCAACTCTGAAAAAGGACGTTTTGGAGTTTATTGCATCTTGCCCAAAGTGTGCTCAACATAAGGTATCCCGCCAGTCGCCTGCGGGGCAACTGGTTACACTATCTGTTCCCCGTCGACCATGGACCCATTTGTCGATGGACTTTATTACTGATTTGCCCATGTGCAACAAGTTTAATACCATCTGGGTGGTAGTTGACCGGTTCACCAAGATGGCACACTTCATTCCTCTCACCGGTCTTCCGTCAGCTTCCAAGTTGGCTCAAGTATTCATACAAGAGATCTTCCGACTCCACGGTCTTCCAGAAGAAATTATCTCAGATCGAGGAGTTCAATTCACAGCCAAATTCTGGCGAAGTTTATGTCAAGTCCTCCAAGTCAAGCTAAAGTTTTCCACGGCTTACCATCCTCAGACCAATGGTCAAACTGAGAGGGTGAATCAGGACTTGGAGTCCTTCCTCCGCATCTATGTGTCCTCCTCTCAAGATGACTGGGTTCAATTACTTCCCTGGGCGAGTTCTGTCATAACAACCAGTATCATTCTTCATCTTCTTCAACACCATTCTTCACCAACTTTGGATTCCACCCTAAAGTCCCTGAGTTCCAACCGCTTCCGGCAACTTCTGTTCCCACAGTGGATATCACCTTGCATCAGTTTGCCAATATCTGGAAGAGCGTACGATCAGCTCTGCTCAAGGCATCGTTCAGGTACAAGAAGTTTAAGGATAAGAAGCGTCGAGCAGTTCCTGCTCTCAAGGTGGGTGATCGGGTATGGTTATCCACGAAGAATTTGAGGTTGAGAGTTCCCAGTATGAAGTTTGCACCTCGCTTCATCGGTCCTTTTAAAATTGATCAAGTCATCAATCCTGTTGCTTACAGACTCCAGTTACCTCCTTTTTTAAAAATACCCAGGACATTCCATGTTTCTCTGTTGAAACCGCTAATCTTGAATCGGTTTCATTCCTCACTTCCTCCATCTCCGAAAGTCCAAACTCAACGAGGCGTTGAGTATGAAGTGGCCAAGATCCTGGACTCACGTCACCGTTACGGTCAACTTCAGTATCTTATTGACTGGAAGGGTTATGGCCCTGAGGAACGTTCATGGACCAATGCTTCTGATGTCCATGCTCCTGCCTTGGTCCGGAGATTCCATTCCAAGTTTCCTCAAAAGCCAAAGAAGTGTCCTGGGGCCACTCCTAAAGGGGGGGGGTGTTGTCACGATCCGGGTATCTGGACGCCGATGCCTCCTAAGGCTGGCTCAGCGCTCCAGGACCGGATCCCATCTGTTACCCTGATGTGCACATCTCCGTATCCTCTCCTGTCTCTCTGGACGCAGTCACAGTACGCCTTATACATCTGGCATGGCGTCTCCCGCGGCCTCCGCCGCCGTCCCTGAGCTTCTGCATTCAGAGTGGCGATTACGTCAGCCGTGGCCTCCGCTGTGTCCACGTGGTTGGATGTGCACCTGTCAGCCTGGCGTCTCCTGTTTCCGGTGGCCGGCGCCGCCATTACTGTTTTCCAGACCACATGGATTACAAACCAAACTTCCCTCCAAGTGTCTGCATGGGCGCAGCCATCTTGGATTCTGTCATCTGATCATATTCACCAATCTGCTGTCTGTATTATTATTTGCATAATTGCCTAGCCAATGCCTTCCTTGCTGCAGGTATAAATAGGTTGTGCCTGAGCAAGGAAGGCGTCAGTGCTTTGGTTGTCAAACCTTGTTCCAGTTTGTCTCTCTCCTGTGAATGTCTTCCAGGTTCCAGCTCCTGTCTCCAGACTTCTGCTATAGAGACCCACACCAGCATTCCATCTGCGGTGTAGCCTGACTCTCCGATCCATTCTGGACTCACCTGTTTCCAGCTACAACAATCACCTGCTTCCAGCTCAGCTTCCAGCAGTGTACAGCTTCTCTTAAAGGGCCGGTGTCCTTTCTGCAGTTTACCTCTCTCCACCGGTATTATTATTTCTCCGCTCTCAAATTCTACATTTCATCTATATTGCATCGCTCTCAAGCTTTATTTATTATTTAACTGGTTCCAGCCAGTATCCACTCCGTGCCAACACCTGTCTGGTTCTAACCAGTACCCACAGCAGCATTTTACCTACAGCAGTCCAGCTTTCCCTGGAACACCAGCTGGTACGACCCTGGGCTTTCCTCATTGCTACAGTTGAGCCTGGTAAGGACTTTCCAACTTGCAGATAATAAGAACTGTCTCATACCACCAGAGCTCTGTGGCCCCTGCCACCCTGTAGTACCCAGGAACTGTATTATTATTTCTCTGCTGATTTTTATGTTTCTTTTACTGCTACTGTGATGCATGGAGTTTGTCATAAATAAACATCATTGACTTTTATTCAAGTTGTCGTGGTCACGCCTTCGGGCGGTTATTCCTCATGTTACTTACATGTCCAGGGGTCTGATACAACCTCCCAGGTTTCGGTACATCTCAGCCCCTACAACTGAGGCTGCCTCCCGTCAGCTCAGGCCCTCAGTTGTGACACTGGCTTTATTCTACCTAAGTTGCCCTCCCACAAGTGTGTACTCCGAAAGAGTGTTTAGTGCCGCCGCTCACCTTGTCAGCAATCGGCGTACGAGGTTACTTCCAGAAAATGTGGAGAAGATGATGTTCATTAAAATGAATTATAATCAATTCCTCCGTGGAGACATTGACCAGCAGCATTTGCCTCCACAAAGTACACAGGGAGCTGAGATGGTGGATTCCAGTGGGGACGAATTGATAATCTGTGAGGAGGGGGATGTACATGGTGATGAATCGGAGGATGATGATGAGGTGGACATCTTGCCTCTGTAGAGCCAGTTTGTGCAAGGAGAGATGAATTGCTTCTTTTTTGGTGGGGGTCCAAACCAACCCGTCATTTCAGTCACAGTCGTGTGGCAGACCCTGTCACTGAAATGATGGGTTGGTTAAAGTGTGCATGTCCTGTTTATACAACATAAGGGTGGGTGGGAGGGCCCAAGGACAATTCCATCTTGCACCTCTTTTTTCTTTAATTTTTCTTTGCGTCATGTGCTGTTTGGGGAGTGTTTTTTGGAAGGGCCATCCTGCGTGACACTGCAGTGCCACTCCTAGATGGGCCAGGTGTTTGTGTCGGCCACTAGGGTCGCTTAGCTTACTCACACAGCTACCTCATTGCGCCTCTTTTTTTTCTTCTTTGCGTCATGTGCTGTTTGGGGAGTGTTTTTTGGAAGGGCCATCCTGCCTGACACTGCAGTGCCACTCCTAGATGGGCCAGGTGTTTGTGTCAGCCACTAGGGTCGCTTAGCTTAGCCATCCAGCGACCTCGGTGCAAATTTTAGGACTAAAAATAATTTCTCTGACGTCCTAGTGGATGCTGGGACTTCCGTCAGGACCATGGGGAACAGCGGCTCCGCAGGAGACTGGGCACAAAAGTTAAAGCTTTAGGACTACCCGGTGTGCACTGGCTCCTCCCCCTATGACCCTCCTCCAAGCCTCAGTTAGATTTTTGTGCCCGAACGAGAAGGTGGCACTCTAGGTGGCTCTCCTGAGCTGCTTAGAAAAATAGTTAAAGTTAGGTTTTTTATTTTCAGTGAGTCCTGCTGGCAACAGGCTCACTGCATCGTGGGACTAAGGGGAGAAGAAGCGAACTCACCTGCGTGCAGAGTGGATTGGGCTTCTTAGGCTACTGGACATTAGCTCCAGAGGGATCGATCACAGGCCCAGCCATGGATGGGTCCCGGAGCCGCGCCGCCGGCCCCCTTACAGAGCTGAAGGCAGAAGAGGTCCAGAAATCGGCGTCAGAAGACGTCCTGTCTTCAGTAAAGGTAGCGCACAGCACCGCAGCTGTGCGCCATTGCTCTCAGCACACTTCACACTCCGGTCACTGAGGGCGCAGGGCGCTGGGGGGGGGCGCCCTGAGACGCAATATAAACACCTTTCTGGCAAAAAATACATCACATATAGCTCCTGGGCTATATGGATGTATTTAACCCCTGCCAGTTTTTCCATAAAAAGCGGGAGAAAAGGCCGCCGAGAAGGGGGCGGAGCCTATCTCCTCAGCACACAAGCGACATTTTCCCTCACAGCTCCGCTGGAAGGACGTCTCCCTGACTCTCCCCTGCAGTCCTGCACTACAGAAACAGGGTAAAAAAGAGAGGGGGGGGGCACTAATTTGGCATATATAAATTACATAGCAGCTATAAGGGATAAACACTTATATAAGGTTGTCCCTATACATATTATAGCGCTCTGGTGTGTGCTGGCAAACTCTCCCTCTGTCTCCCCAAAGGGCTAGTGGGGTCCTGTCCTCTATCAGAGCATTCCCTGTGTGTGTGCTGTGTGTCGGTACGTGTGTGTCGACATGTATGAGGAGGAAAATGATGTGGAGGCGGAGCAATTGCCTGTAATAGAGATGTCACCCCCTAGGGAGTCGACACCTGAGTGGATGGTCTTATTTAAGGAATTACGTGACAGTGTCGGCACGTTACAAAAGACTGTTGACGACATGAGACAGCCGGCAACTCAGCTAGTGCCTGTCCAGGCATCTCAAACATCGTCAGGGGCTCTAAAGCACCCGTTACCTCAGTGGGTCGACACGGACCCAGACACGGACACTGGGGTAAATTTACTAACATTCGTAATTTTCGGGAAAAGGTCAAAGTTCAATCACGAATGACATCGAAAGTGTAAAACTGCAACTTTTTGAATTGATTACGACTAATTTACTAAGCTGTCGTATTCGGGTTTTTCTTTTGTTCCGATGTCGATGTCATTCGTTTTTTTTTTGTTTTTTTTTACGGCAAAACACTGCCGACTTTTTTTACAATTAATCTCGGCCGGATCTGTGTGATCCGTGCTGGGGTTCATTTTTTTTATTTTTTTAATTAAACACTGTAAAATCTAAAAAAAAAATTGCGTGGGGTCCCCCCTCCTAAGCATAACCAGCCTCGGGCTCTTTGAGACGATCCTGGTTGCAAAAATATGGGTAAAAAAATGACCGGGGTTCCCCCATATTTAAGCAACCAGCATCGGGCTCTGCGCCTGGTCCTGGTCCCAAAAATACGGGGGACAAAAAGAGTAGGGGTCCCCCGTATTTTTAAAACCAGCACCGGGTTCCACTAGCTGGACAGATAATGCCACAGCCGGGGGTCACTTTTATATAGTGCCCTGCGGCCGTGGCATCAAAAATCCAACTAGTCATCCCTGGCCGGGGTACCCTGGGGGAGTGGGGACCCTTCAATCAAGGGGTCCCCCCCCCCCAGCCACCCAAGGGCCAGGGGTGAAGCCCGAGGCTGTCCCCCCCCCCATCCAATGGGCTGCGGATGGGGGGGCTGATAGCCTTTTGTGTAAATGAAAAGATATTGTTTTTAGTAGCAGTACTACAAGTCCCAGCAAGCCTCCCCCGCATGCTGGTACTTGGAGAACCACAAGTACCAGCATGCGGCGGAAAAACGGGCCCGCTGGTACCTGTAGTACTACTACTAAAAAAATGCCCAAAAAAAGACAAGACACACACACCTTGAAAGTATTATTTTATTACATACATACACACAAACATACATACATACTTACCTTATGTTCACATGCAGGTCGGTCCTCTTGTCCAGTAGAATCCAAGGGGTACCTGTTGAAAAAATTCTACTCACCAGATCCAAGGTCCCAGGGTCCTCGTCGTATCCAAGTGTAATCCACGTACTTGCATAAAAAAACAAAACGCTGACACGAGTCACGAACTGAAAGGGGACCCATGTTTGCACATGGGTCACCTTTCCCCGAATGCCAGAAACCCACTTTGACTTCTGTCTAAGTGGGTTTCTTCAGCCAATCAGGGAGCGCCACGTTGTAGCACTCTCCTGATCAGCTGTGTGCTCCTGTCCTCACTGACAGGCAGCACACGGCAGTGTTACAATGTAGCGCCTATGCGCTACATTGTAACCAATGCTGGGAACTTTCTGCTCAGCGGTGACGTCACTTTAGGTCAACCGCAGGGCAGAAAGTTCCCAGCATTGGTTACAATGTAGCGCATAGGCGCTACATTGTAACACTGCCGTGTGCCGCCTGTCAGTGAGGACAGGAGCACACAGCCGATCAGGAGAGTGCTACAACGTAGCGCTCCCTGATTGGCTGAAGAAACCCACTTAGACAGAAGTCAAAGTGGGTTTCTGGCATTCGGGGAAAGGTGACCCATGTGCAAACATGGGTCCCCTTTCAGTTCGTGGCTCGGGTCAGCGTTTTGTTTTTTTATGCAAGTACGTGGATTACACTTGGATACGACGAGGACCCTGGGCCCCTGGATCTCGTGAGTATAATTTTTTCAACAGGTACCCTTGGATTCTACTGGACAAGAGGACCGACCTGCGTGGGGCCATAGGTAAGTATGTATGTATGTTTGTGTGTATGTATGTAATAAAATTGTACTTTCAAGGTGTGTGTGTCTTGTGTTTATTTGGGTATTTTTTTAGTAGTAGTACTACAGGTACCAGCGGGCCCGTTTTTCCGCCGCATGCTGGTACTTGTGGTTCTCCAAGTACCAGCATGCGGGGGAGGCTTGCTGGGACTTGTAGTACTGCTACTAAAAACAATATCTTTTCATTTACACAAAAGGCTATCAGCCCCCCAATCCGCAGCCCATTGGATGGGGGGGGACAGCCTCGGGCTTCACCCCTGGCCCTTGGGTGGCTGGGGGGGGGGGAACCCCTTGATTGAAGGGGTCCCCACTCCCCCAGGGTACCCCGGCCAGGGGTGACTAGTTGGATTTTTGATGCCACGGCCGCAGGGCACTATATAAAAGTGACCCCCGGCTGTGGCATTATCTATCCAGCTAGTGGAGCCCGGTGCTGGTTTTAAAAATACAGGGGACCCCTACTCTTTTTGTCCCCCGTATTTTTGGAACCAGGACCAGGCGCAGAGCCCGATGCTGGTTGCTTAAATATGGGGGAACCCCTGTCATTTTTTTCCCCATATTTTTGCAACCAGGATCGGCTCAAAGAGCCCGAGGCTGGTTATGCTTAGGAGGGGGGACCCCACGCATTTTTTTTTGAGAAAATAAGCACTTTCCCACCCCTTCCCACTGATAGACATGCACGGATCTCATGGATCCCTGCATGCCTATGCAATCACGGCTCAAAAAAGCAGGTCTGCTTTTTTTTAGCACTTTTTTGCGATTTGTAATTTTTCACGGCAGTGTTTTCCTCTTTGGAGATTTGCACTTTTTAGTAAATGACCGAGTTCTACTAATTTGCTGGCGTATTTTGACCGATGGTGTAATCATTCGTATTTTTTTACAACTACTTGCAAAAAAATACGAATGCCCTCATCTCTGCCGTGATTTGAGTTTAGTAAATGACCGAGATGACACTTTGAAGAAAAAACGGCATCTCGGTCAAAATCGGGACCTTAGTAAATTTACCCCACTGACTCCAGTGTCGACGGTGAATAAACAAACGTATTTTCCAGTAGGGCCACACGTTACATGATCACGGCAATGAAGGAGGTTTTGCACATTTCTGATGCTACAACTACCACAAAAAAGGGTATTATGTGGGGTGTGAAAAAACTACCTGTAGTTTTTCCAGAATCAGAGGAATTAAATGAAGTGTGTGATGATGCGTGGGTTTTCCCCGATAAAAAACTGCTAATTTCAAAAAAATTATTAGCATTATACCCTTTCCCACCAGAGGTTAGCGCGCGTTGGGAAACACCCCCTAGGGTAGATAAGGCGCTCACACGCTTATCAAAACAAGTGGCGTTACCGTCTCCGGATACGGCCGCTCTCAAGGAGCCAGCGGATAGGAAGCTGGAAAATATCCTAAAAAGTATATACACACATACTGGTGTTATACTGCGACCAGCAATCGCCTCAGCCTGGATGTGCAGTGCTGGGGTGGCTTGGTCGGATTCCCTGACTGAAAATATTGATACCCTGGACAGGGACAGTATATTATTGACTATTGAGCATTTAAAGGATGCATTTCTATATATGCGAGATGCACAGAGGGATATTTGCACTCTGGCATCAAGAGTAAGTGCGCTGTCCATTTCTGCCAGAAGAGGGTTATGGACGCGACAGTGGTCAGGTGATGCGGATTCCAAACGGCACATGGAAGTATTGCCGTATAAAGGGGAGGAGTTATTTGGGGTCGGTCTATCGGACCTGGTGGCCACGGCAACAGCTGGGAAATCCACCTTTTTACCCCAGGTCACCTCTCAGTAGAAAAAGACACCGTCTTTTCAGCCTCAGTCCTTTCGTCCCCATAAGGGCAAGCGGGCAAAAGGCCAGTCATATCTGCCCCGGGGCAGAGGAAGGGGAAAAAGACTGCAGCAGACAGCCTCTTCCCAGGAACAGAAGCCCTCCCCCGCTTCTGCCAAGTCCTCAGCATGACGCTGGGACCTTACAAGCGGACTCAGGTACGGTGGGAGGTCGTCTCAAGAGTTTCAGCGCGCAGTGGGCTCACTTGCAAGTGGACCCCTGGATCCTGCAGGTAGTATCTCAGGGGTACAAATTGGAATTCGAGACGTCTCCCCCTTGCCGGTTCCTGAAGTCTGCTTTACCAACGACTCCCTCCGACAGGGAGGCGGTATTGGGAGCCATTCAAAAGCTGTACTCCCAGCAGGTGATAATCAAAGTACCCCTCCTACAACAGGGAAAGGGGTATTATTCCACACTGTTTGTGGTACCGAAGCCGGACGGCTCGGTGAGACCGATTTTAAATCTAAAGTCCTTGAACACTTACATACAAAGGTTCAAATTCAAGATGGAATCACTCAGAGCAGTGAAAGCGAACCTGGAAGAAGGGGACTACATGGTGTCTCTGGACATCAACATGGTGTCTCTGGACATCAAGGATGCTTATCTCCATGTTCCAATTTACCCTTCTCACCAAGGGTACCTCAGGTTTGTGGTACAGAACTGTCATTATCAGTTTCAAACGCTGCCGTTTGGATTGTCCACGGCACCCCGGGTCTTTACCAAGGTAATGGCCGAAATGATGATTCTCCTTCGAAGAAAAGTCGTCTTAATTACCCCTTACTTGGACGATCTCCTGATAAGGGCAAGGTCCAGAGAACAGTTAGAGGTCGGAGTAGCACTATCTCAAGTAGTGCTACGACAGCACGGGTGGATTCTAAATATTCCAAAATCACAGCTGATTCCGACGACACGTCTGCTGTTCCTAGGAATGATTCTGGACACAGTCCAGAAAAAAGTGTTTCTCCCGGAGGAGAAAGCCAGGGAGTTATCCGAGCTAGTCAGGAACCTCCTAAAACCAGGCCAAGTGTCAGTGCATCAATGCACAAGAGTCCTGGGAAAAATGGTGGCTTCTTACGAAGCGATTCCATTCGGCAGATTCCACGCAAGAACTTTTCAGTGGGATCTGCTAGACAAATGGTCCGGATCGCATCTTCAGATGCATCAGCGGATAACCCTGTCTCCAAGGACAAGGGTGTCTCTCCTGTGGTGGTTGCAGAGTGCTCATCTTCTAGAGGGCCGCAGATTCGGCATTCAGGACTGGGTTCTGGTGACCACGGATGCCAGCCTGAGAGGCTGGGGAGCAGTCACACAGGGAAGAAATTTCCAGGGCTTATGGTCAAGCATGGAAAAGTCATTTCACATAAATATCCTGGAACTAAGGGCCATTTACAATGCCCTAAGTCAAGCAAGGCCTCTGCTTCAGGGTCAGCCGGTATTGATCCAGTCGGACAACATCACGGCAGTCGCCCACGTAAACAGACAGGGCGGCACAAGAAGCAGGAGAGCGATGGCAGAAGCTGCAAGGATTCTTCGCTGGGCGGAAAATCATGTGATAGCACTGTCAGCAGTGTTCATTCCCGGAGTGGACAACTGGGAAGCAGACTTTCTCAGCAGACACGATCTCCACCCGGGAGAGTGGGGACTTCATCCAGAAGTCTTCCAATTGATTGTAAACCGTTGGGAAAAACCAAAGGTGGACATGATGGCGTCCCGCCTCAACAAAAAACTAGACAGGTATTGCGCCAGGTCAAGGGACCCCCAGGCAATAGCGGTGGACTCTCTGGTAACACCGTGGGTGTAACAGTCTGTGTATGTGTTCCCTCCTCTGCCTCTCATACCAAAGGTACTGAGGATCATAAGACGGAGAGGAGTTAGAACTATACTCGTAGCTCCGGATTGGCCAAGAAGGACTTGGTACCCGGAACTTCAAGAGATGATCACGGAGGATCCGTGGCCTCTACCTCTAAGAAGGGACCTGCTTCAGCAAGGACCCTGTCTGTTCCAAGACTTACCGCGGCTGCGTTTGACGGCATGGCGGTTGAACGCCGGATCTTGAAGGAAAAAGGCATTCCAGATGAAGTCATCCCTACCCTGATCAAAGCCAGGAAGGATGTCACCGCACAACATTATCACCGTATTTGGCGGAAATATGTTGCGTGGTGCGAGGCCAGGAAGGCCCCGACAGAGGAATTTCAACTAGGTCGTTTCCTGCATTTCCTGCAAACAGGACTGTCCATGGGCCTAAAATTAGGGTCCATTAAGGTTCAAATTTCGGCCTTGTCGATTTTCTTCCAGAAAGAATTGGCTTCAGTTCCTGAAGTCCAGACTTTTGTCAAGGGGGTACTGCATATACAGCCTCCTTTTGTGCCTCCAGTGGCACCCTGGGATCTCAATGTGGTTTTGGGATTCCTAAAATCACATTGGTTCGAACCTCTTGCCACGGTAGATTTAAAATATCTCACATGGAAAGTGGTAATGCTGTTGGCCCTGGCTTCAGCCAGGCGCGTTTCAGAATTGGCGGCTTTATCCTATAAAAGCCCGTACCTGATATTTCATTCAGATAGGGCGGAATTGAGGACTCGTCCTCAATTTCTTCCTAAGGTGGTTTCAGCGTTTCACCTAAACCAACCTATCGTGGTGCCTGCGGCTACTGGGGACTTGGAGGATTCCAAGTTCCTGGATGTAGTCAGGGCCCTGAAAATATATGTTTCCAGGACGGCTGGAGTCAGGAAATCTGACTCACTGTTTGTCTTGTATGCACCCAACAAGCTGGGTGCTCCTGCTGCTAAGCAGACTATTGCTCGTTGGATTTGTAGTACAATTCAGCTTGCACATTCTGTGGCAGGCCTGCCACAACCAAAATCTGTAAATGCCCATTCCACCAGGAAGGTGGGCTCATCTTGGGCGGCTGCCCGAGGGGTCTCGGCGTTACAACTTTGCCGAGCAGCTACGTGGTCAGGGGAGAACACGTTTGTAAAATTCTACAAATTTGATACCCTGGCTAAGGAGGACCTGGAGTTCTCTCATTCGGTGCTGCAGAGTCATCCACACTCTTCCGCCCGTTTGGGAGCTTTGGTATAATCCCCATGGTCCTGACGGAAGTCCCAGCATCCACTAGGACGTCAGAGAAAATAAGAATTTACTTACCGATAATTCTATTTCTCGTAGTCCGTAGTGGATGCTGGGCGCCCATCCCAAGTGCGGATTGTCTGCAATACTTGTACATAGTTATTATTGCCAAAAATTCGGGTTTTGTTGTAGTGAGCCATCTGTTCTGGAGGCTCCTCATGTTATCATACTGTTAACTGGGTTTTGATCACAAGTTTTACGGTGTGATTGGTGTGGCTGGTATGAGTCTTACCCGGGATTCAAAAATCCTTCCTTATTGTGTACGCTCATCCGGGCACAGTATCTTAACTGAGGCTTGGAGGAGGGTCATAGGGGGAGGAGCCAGTGCACACCGGGTAGTCCTAAAGCTTTAACTTTTGTGCCCAGTCTCCTGCGGAGCCGCTGTTCCCCATGGTCCTGACGGAAGTCCCAGCATCCACTACGGACTACGAGAAATAGAATTATCGGTAAGTAAATTCTTATTATTGTGAGGTGTGAGGTGTTCAGAATAGACTGAAAATGAGTGGAAATTATGGTTATTGAGGTTAATAATACTTTGGGATCAAAATGACCCCGAAATTCTATGATTTAAGCTGTTTTTTAGGGTTTTTTGTAAAAAAAACACCCGAATCCAAAACACAACCGAATCCGACAAAAAAATTCGGTGAGGTTTTGCCAAAACGCGTTCGAACCCAAAACACGGCCGCGGAACCGAACCCAAAACCAAAACACAAAACCCGAAAAATTTCCGGTGCACATCTCTAGTCCTAAGGATGTTATATCCTATTTAGGCATAGAAATCGACACGGTTAGGCAGGAGTGCAGACTCCCCACAGAGAAGGTGGTAAGGTTGGTCAGGGAGGTGAGCGACTGTGCGAAGGCCAAGAAGGTCACGTTGGGGCAGTTGCAATCATTACTGGGGAGCCTAAATTTCGCTTCAGGGTGATTCCCATGGGCAGAATCTTCAAGAGGCGGCTGGAACAAGCCACAGCAGGCATGGCAACGAAGCACCACTTCATACGTATCACCAGGGAGCTTAGGGAGGACCTGCGGGTGTGGGAGGAGTTCCTCCTACATTTCAACGGTGTGCAAATCTGGCCCAAGGCAGTAGCGTCAAACCGCGCGCTGCAGTTATTTACAGACGCAGCAGGAGCTACGGGGTTTGGGGCATACTTGCAGGGCGAATGGTGCGCCCAGCAATGGTCACCTGAATGGGAGGCCGCTGGGATCACAAAGAATTTAGCGGCATTGGAGTTGTTCCCGATAGTCGCAGAGGTTGATATATGGGGAAAAAAGCTGGCAAACAGGCAAATCCAATTCTGGTGCGACAACATGGGGGTGGTGCAAGCCGTGAACAACCAGCGGGCATCATCGCCGCCAGTTGTCAGGTTGCTTAGGAGGTTGGTGGCGGCATGCTTGCACCACAACATAACATTCAAAGCTAGACACGTGCCAGGGGAGAAGAATGTAATAGCGGACGCATTGTCCAGGCAGAAGTGGGACGTCTTTAGGGCCGCAGCACCTGGAGCAAGTGCGGTAGGTTTAACATGCCCCTCCTATCTCTGGCAGATAGTCGATCAGAATTAGACAGCTTGGTGGAACGGTCCCTGGCACCAAAGACCTGGAAGGCCTACAAGGCCGCATGGGAAAAATGGCGGCAGTTCCAAGTGGCAGGGGATACTGAATCCAAGCCTCCACAGCATCAATTGTTGGCAATCTTGGACAAGCTCAGAAGGGAGCAGACTTCCAGGGCCAGAGCGAACGCGATACTGGCAGGTGTATCCTTTTTTCAGAAACTGGCAGGCAAAAGGGACGAGACAAAGAGTTTCATAGTACGCACTATAATGAGGGGCTGGGCAAGGGCGGAGGTTAGGAAACCAGATGCTAGAGAGCCAATCACAATTGAAAGGCTGAGGAAGCTGATAGAAGCGGTCCCAAGCGTCTGCCGTGACCAGAGCGAGGCGAGGTTGTTTACAACGGCGTTTATCATGGCTTTTAGTGGGGCATTCAGGGTTAGCGAATTGGTAGCGTAGTCCAAAAAGGTAAAGGAAACTGGCCTGCAGCACAGTAGCGTTAACGTAACGAAAGACGCGGTATTGTGCAAAATACGTCGATGTAAGACAGACCAGAACGGAAAGGGAAAATGGGTGCAGCTACGTAGGCACGCCGACGCTACGGTCTGCCCGGTAAGGGCGGTCGAAGCTTTTGTGGTCACAAGACCGGCAGGCGGGGAGAATTTTCTTGTGCACAAGGACGAGACTGCGCTCACCAGGTATCAGTTCTCAGCAATATTGAAGAGATGCGTAAGAGCACTTGGCTGGCAGGCGGAGAAGTTCGGGACACACTCGTTTAGAACAGGGGCGGCCACGTCAGCCACTAGCGAAGGGTGCGCGATCGAGGAGATCAAAGCATTAGGCAGGTGGGGTCCAACAGCTATAGGCGCTACATTAAACCCCTCACCGACGAAACAGAAAATATCTAACTATCATATCCCCCCCCCTCTCGCACACATCCCCATCCGCAGGAAAAAAGGAGGCAAGGCAGATATGGATCGTCGGCCATTCATACATTCACTGGGCGGCAGCAAGGGCCGCCGGGAGGTCGTATGGAAGGCAGTTGGGGCTAGCGGAGAAAGATGGGAATGTACGCTGGTTCGGGCAAAGAGGGATGAAGTGGCATGGCCTGAGGGGCACCTTGTTATTCGGGGAAGAAGCGGCTGGCAGCCCGGACACCATAGTATTACACCTGGGGGGTAACGACTTGGGCGACATGAAATCCCTCGACCTGATCAGGATAATACGGGCCGACCTAGCGTGGGTAAACAAGCGATGGCCGGACGTAGAGTTAATATGGTCTAACATCATCCCCAGGCTATCTTGGCACGGAGCATGGAGAGGTGCTGGAATAGAGAGGGCCCGAAAAAGGGTCAACGCTGCCGTGGGCAAGTGCGTTGCAGCGCTAGGCGGACGGGTCATACGGCAAAAGGACATCAGCCAAAAGAACGGGGGCATGTATAGGGGCGACGGGGTCCATTTGTCGGACATCGGGATTGACCTGTTCAATAATGCGCTTCAGGAGGCGCTGGAGGCCGGGGGTCAGTAGCTGGTTGCAGGGTGGGGGCTTCGGGTCTCGGGGGGGCATCCGAGATCCTCGTGTGGCGGGAAGAAGCGGCATGGCAAACGGGAGGAGCCAGCTGAGGTTGGCAGATTCACCCTCGGTGAATGGGCACACGCTCGGCTCCAGCCTTAGACGGTTGGGCCAGTGAGCTGTGTGCCAGGCGAGCGTGATATGCGCCCGGAGGGCTGGTTCCCCAGGGGCATTGCCGCGGTGCCTACCGGGTAGGCAGGGCACGCCTCCAGGTAATCAGGAGGGGTCAGTGACCCATTTGCGCCTTGCCCACCATTTCTGTCCGTGCCCTGCAACCTTGTAAGGTAACATGGAATAAGGTAATGGAAATAAACTGTGGCCAGTAATTCGATCCAAAAGACATGTGTCAGACTCTTATTTAAAGGGGAGTTTATTTGAGCGGTAAAAAGGGGGACGCCGTGGGTCGACCTCTCCCCCTTAGTCTCATATACTACTGAATGGTAACTTGAAAATGTGAATTTATTCCGATAGGTCGACTTTTAATCAATAATATTTCCAGCGTACAGAGACGAGTTTATAGATATTTTTTAGACATAATCTTGGTTTGTTCTGTGGTCACATCTGAATTTCCTCAATAAAGCACTCCTTCTGTTTCCTCTCTTCCCTCCCTCTACTGCTGTCTGAGATTCACATTCACACTACTGTGTGGCTGCTGCACTCATTCCGGCAAGTAAGATGGAAAATTAGATCTTTTTGTCCTTCGTGTTCTACAGTACTCTCCTGATCCTGAAAATGTACATCTTGGCTAGAATCACGGGCCAGATCCGGCTGCGGAATAAAGTAAGTGGCACATTCTTTTTCATGATCCAAATGAAGTGTCGTGTGTCTGTGGTGAGGCAGGTAACTGAGAACCGCTTCATCGCAAGGGGCAGTGTCGGACTGGGGCATGTAGGGCCCACCAGGGGAATGCAGTGGTAGGGGCCCATGTTTAGGGGTGTGGTCAGTCTGCAGAGGGGGTGTGGCCTGCCACCTCATTGGTTTGACTAACCATTAGAGAGTACAATGTCTGGGCCCCTTCATAAATATATACAGTAAATTCAGCTGCTGCATGCATGATAATGTACCAGATTAATAACAGCAATGCACTGTAGAAAATACACCATAGTCCAGTATAAGGTAACGTGTATAATGTATAATTCAAGTGCACAGTCTGGAACCTGATCCTTAGAGCAGGCAGAGGGCCCACCAGTGGTTTCCCATGTACCCCTATGGGCCAGTCCAAGCTGGCAAGGGGTTAAACTTTCTCTGAAAAGTTTATAACCCTTGTAATTCCGCCAGGGCTGACACTGAAGCCAGGAGTGCACAGTTCTAGTTGAACAGCTCAGTCCCAGGAGATAAAACATTCCCTACTGTGGCTGTCTTTCTTATGGTAAAGATAAAAGTAACATAATGCTATTAGCATCTCACACTCCACACTCCACAAAGGGCTTCAGACTGCAATCGCTGCCGCTGCAGTGATCCAGTCTGAATTACCCCCATAGCAGTAGCGGAACTACCACCAGTGCAGGCGGTGCCATGCACTGGGGCCCGCCACTGTCCAGGGGCCCAAAGCCAGAGCGGCATGTAATGAGTCAAACTGACTCATTACATGCCACCTGGCTGTAGCTGTGTGCCGCCGCCGCTGAGGAGAGGGGCGCACTGATTATGAGGGGGGTGAAGGAGGAGGAGGGAGGTGAAGGAGGGAGCCGCAGCAGCGCTTTGTAATTGGTGGAGGCGCTGCTGCTGCTGTCCCTCTCATTCACCATAGGCTGTCCTCCGCCGCTGTGAATGCTGGGATGCGCTTCCCAACATTCACAGTGGCGGAGGGCAGCCTATGGTGAAGGAGAGAACCAGCAGCAGAAGTGCCTTCACCAATTACACGGTGCTGCTGCGGCTCCCTCCTCCCCCTCCCTCCTCCTCCTCCTTCTTCTCCCTGGCTGCCCTGGATGTGCCAGAAGCTGCACGAGGAGCCTGAGCCAGCGGGAACAGTAAGTATGTCTATTCTATCTATCTATCTATCTATCTATCTATCTATCTATCTATCTATCTATCTATCTATCTATCTATCTATCTATCTATCCTGCCTTAATATGTAAAAAGTGGGGACTGTCTGCCGTAATGTGTAAAAAAGCGGGACGCTGTCTGCCTTAATGTGTAAAAAAGAGACGCTGTCTGATGTAATGTGTAAAAAAGGGGGACGCTGTCTGCCGTAATGTGTAAAAAAGGGGACGCTGTCTGTCGTAGTGTGTGAAAAAGGGGACGCTGTCTGCCGTAATGTGTAAAAGGTTGATGCTGTCTGCCGCAATGTGTAAAAAGGGAAATCTATCTGCTATAAGGTGTAAAAGGGGCTCTACCTGGTGTAGGGGTGCTACCGTGCGGTGTAATTTGAATAATGGAGACTACTGTGCACTGAATTGGTATTATTTTGTGGCCACACCCCTTCCCCACGAAGCCACACCCCTATTTTTTTTGCGCGCGCCTAAGGTGTGCACTGCTCCTGTTTTACATGTCGTAGGGGGCTCTGATGCCATTTCTTGCCTGCGGTGTCCGGACCAAACCCCACGAAACAGCGCCCAATCGCCACCGTTCCACCCCCTCCCGCCCAGCGATCGACTCTGCCTGTCAATCAGGCAGAGGCGATCACATCCCTGCTATGGCCTTCGGCCGTCTGGCGTGCGCCGGTGCACTACGGTGCCGGCGCATGCGTAGTAAGGACCTGTTTGCTCTGTTGCGTTAAAACGCAGCAAGCGATCGGGTCAGAATGACCCCCTTTATCTGTAAATGATATCACTGACTTACCAGATGTAAATGCAGAAGGCCAGCATTACCACCAATGAGAAGAAGAAGAAACATGTCGCTGCAATCAGCAATCCTGCAAGAAAGAAACAGGTTCTGTGAATAAGCGTCATGTCATTTACAGCTGTGTTACACATAGATCAATTCCTTATGGGCATAAGCGCAATACTAGACAAATGATGCCCCAATGTCACCCAGCTGCTGCCAGCGGAAGATGTCACTGATCCCTATTACTAACACATAGCACATATATGTCTGACTTTCATCACTGTTAGTTACCTGTGTCTGTAGGAACATAAGGGTCTTCTGTCCCCTGGACACCGGCATGGTCTGCGGAGACACCTACATGTGTGGCTGATGTAAGGCCACGGAGAGAATAGAGAAGATTAGCAATGTGTAGGAAGATGGCACTTACCTTCAGTTGCACAATAGGTGCTCCCTGACCTGTTGTAATAATGAGAAATATCATCAAAAAGTCTGTAAGTATGAGAACATTTCTGCACGTCTTTCTCTGACAAAAACTACCTATCGAAAGCAGAGGCGTAACTAAGGGGGGTCGAGCAGGGCATGTGCCCTGGGCACCGTGGCAGACCCAGTAGAAGGGGGTGCCACTGGCCAGGGCATTGTACCTGCTCGTCCGCCTCCATCAATGTGCTGCTGATGCCGGGTGCCTGCTCGGTGACAATGAGCAGCAGAAGCAGAGAGTGACAGTGGGGGTCAGAGGAGCATGTGCTGAGCCCCGATTGGTGGAACCCAGCACATGCTCATATGACCCAAGTAAGGGGCGGGGCAACAGCAGCATCTTCTACAGCTCTTCTCCTGGGCCCTGGCTGGCAGCGTGGAAGAGGAGGGAGCAGCAGCTTGAGGCTACAAGTCATCAAGGTGAGGGCACCTGTGTGTGTGTCAGGAGCGGTTCTTGGTGTGGACAAGCAGTGCCTTCGCCCGGGGCGCTGCGGCCTGGGGGCGTGGCCGCAGTAACCCCGCAGGCACGGCTGCCTACCCGCTCCCCGCTCCACGGCTGCAGGAGACGCCGTGGGCAGTGTGGGCGTCCGCTGCAGCCGGCTCCAGTGACAGACACTAGAGGTCAGTATTGACCTTTAGTGTCTGTGCGGTGCTGCTATGGGAAAAACGTCATGACGTCTCTCCCATAGAGAGGAGCCGGTGGCCACACGGAGCAGCAGCAGTGGTCGGGAAGCAGGAGCGGGGCAGTGGTAAGTATTGTTTATCTTTATTTTTGTGCGTGTATGTTTGTAAGCAGCGACAGGGGGCACAGCGACAGGGGTCAAAGCAACAGGGAGCACAACTACTGGGGGCAAGAAAGAGGGGGCACACCTACTGGGGCAAAGAAACGGGGCACAACTACTGGGGGCACAGCTAATGTGAGCATGACTGTGGCCACACCCCTCCCCTATGAATCCACGCCCCTATTATTATTTTTGCACGCACTAACTGTTCTGCTGCGGGGGGGGGGGGGGGCATTGGAGACTTTCGCACTGGGCGTCACAAGGTGTAAAAACCGGCCCTGGTGTGTGTGTGTGTGTGTGTGTGTGTGTGTGTGTGGGACCTTGACCCTGACTGTATACGTGTCCATGTCCCTCTCCCCCCACCAGTGTGTCTCCATGTCCCTCTCTCCCCGCCAGGGTGTCTCTCCATGTCCCCCTACGCTCATCAGCAGTGTGTGTCTCCATGCCCCCTACCCCTCATCAGCAGTGTGTGTCTCCATGCCCCCTACCCCTCATCAGCAGTGTGTCTCCATGCCCCCACCCCCTCCAGTGTGTGTCTCCATATCCCACTCCCATATTAGCAGTGTGTGTCTCCATGCTCCCTACCCCTCATCAGCAGTGTGTCTCCATGCCCCTCCCCTCATCAGCAGTGTGTCTCCATGCCCCCACCCCCTCCAGTGTGTGTCTCCATATCCCACTCCCATATTAGCAGTGTGCGTCTCCATGCCTCTCTCCCCCCACCAGCAGTGTGTGTCTCCATGTCCCCCTACCCCTCATCAGCAGTGTGTCTCCATGCCCCCACCCCCTCCAGTGTGTGTTTCCATATCCCACTCCCATATTAGCAGTGTGTGTCTCCATGCCTCCCTACCCCCATCAGCAGTGTGTGTCTCCCTATCCCTGTCCCCCACCAGTGTCACCATGCCCACCACCCCCTCCAGTGTGTGTCTCTATGCCCTACATCCCCCCACCAGTGTGTCTCCATGCCGCCCCCCCTCCAGTGTGTGTCTCTATGCTCTACATCCCCCCCACCATTGTGTCTCCATGCCAGCCCGCCTCCAGTGTGTGTCTCCATGCCCCCTCCCCCACCACCAGTGTGAGTATCTCCATTCAACATCACAGGGGAGCTTGTCTACCACATTGCGGTGTTAGTTGCATATGTTAGTACATATGTGATTAGCATCGCTGCGGTAGGGGGCGAGGAGCAGCAATGTATTTTAATACATCCCACCCTCTCTGTCAGAATGCCAGCACAGGGCGCTCAGGTGCGATCTCCCTGACAGCAACAGCATGGGCTCCCAGCGCATGGAACACACACAGAGACGCAGAGTGCGATGGCGTGTGCTGAATGACGACGCAGGGGGAGGTGATGGTGTGCTGAATGATGACGCAGGGGGAGGTGATGGTGTGCTGAATGATGACGCAGGGGGAGGTGATGGTATGCTGAATGATGACGCAGGGGGAGGTGATGGTGTGCTGAATGATGACGCAGGGGGAGGTGATGGTGTGCTGAATGATGACGCAGGGGGAGGTGATGGTGTGCTGAATGATGACGCAGGGGGAGGTAATGGTGTGCTGAATGATTACGCAGGGGGAGGTGATGGTGTGCTGAATGATTACGCAGGGGGAGGTGATGGTGTGCTGAATGATGACGCAGGGGGAGGTGATGGTGTGCTGAATGATGACGCAGGGGGAGGTGATGGTGTGCTGAATGATGACGCAGGGGGAGGTGATGGAGTGCTGAATGATGACGCAGGGGGAGGTGATGGTGTGCTGAATAATGATGCAGGGGGAGGTGACGGTGTGCTGAATGATTACACAGGGGGGGGTGATGGTGTGCTGAATGATTACGCAGGGGGAGGTGATGGTGTGCTGAATGATGATGCAGGGGGAGGTGACGGTGTGCTGAATAATGATGCAGGGGGAGGTGATGGTGTGCTGAATGATGACGCAGGGGGAGGTGATGGTGTGCTGAATGATGATGCAGGGGGAGGTGATGGTGTGCTGAATGATGATGCAGGGGGAGGTGATGGTGTGCTGAATGATGATGCAGGGGGAGGTGATGGTGTGCTGAATGATGATGCAGGGGGAGGTGATGGTGTGCTGATGATGCAGGGGGAGGTGATGGTGTGCTGAATGATGATGCAGGGGGAGGTGATGGTGTGCTGAATGATGACGCAGGGGGAGGTGATGGTGTGCTGAATGATTACGCAGGGGGAGGTAATGGTGTGCTGAATGATGACGCAGGGGGAGGTGATGGTGTGCTGAATGATGACGCAGCGGGAGGTGATGGTGTGCTGAATGATTACGCAGGGGGAGGTGATGGTGTGCTGAATGATGACGCAGGGGGAGGTGATGGTGTGCTGAATGATGATGCAGGGGGAGGTGATAGTGTGCTGAATGATTACACAGGGGGAGGTGATGGTGTGCTGAATGATTACACAGGGGGAGGTGATAGTGTGCTGAATGATTACACAGGGGGGGTGATGGTGTGCTGAATGATGACGCAGGGGGAGGTGATGGTGTGCTGAATGATGACGCAGGGGGAGGTGATGGTGTGCTGAATAATGATGCAGGGGGAGGTGACGGTGTGCTGAATGATGATACAGGGGGAGGTGATGGTGTGCTGAATGATGATGCACGGGAGGTGATGGTGTGGCTGAGAGATGACACGAGAGAGATGATGGTGTGGCTGAGAGACGCTGGGGGCAGGGTGTGACACAGGGGGCAGGATGTGACACAGGGGGCAGGATGTGGTCTTGTTGAACCACTGTTGCATGATGCTGACCTTGTTAATATTCCTTCACATACAGGCATCTTCTGGATGATGGGATCTCCTACAAGAATACTGATTACCGACTGAAGACTCCGTCTGCCTCAGAGGATACAGTTCTTCAGAGGTTCCATATCATGAGAAACCATCATACAGGTACGCTGCATGTTGAATTGAAAAGAATGTTCCCAGTGGCACATGAAAAGGGTTGCGTGCCATGTTGCCACACCCCATTTTCAGTGGCCACGCCCCTTCTGTTATGTGACCATGCCCATTTTTTTCCAGCACGCGCACACAATTTCTTTATAAGGCTTTTGATTTCTTTTTGGGTGGGGCATTCTAAATTTTATCACTGGGCTCCAAAAACCCTAGTTACGCCTCTGGTGAATAAATTCCATGCGCATGTGCGTGGTGTCTACTCTGTGGAGAGAGGGACTGGGGGGCGGTGCCAGCAGCTCCCACAGTGACAAAAACAGAAGGTGTGGCTCACGGGCACAGCATTTCCCACAAAGCCACACCCCGTCATGAGGCCACGCCCCCAAGTGCAGTGGTGCAGATTTCAGTTTACAAGAATGCGGAAGGTAAGACAATGCAGACTTGTGTGTATCCCGCATTTACACCTCCTTATAACTGAAAAGATGGAACAGTGGAGAGGAAATGCGTGTAAATACAGGGTGAGCACAGTAGGTGTGGGTTCATGTAAATGTGGGTAAGGGTGGGTTCATACAAATGCGGGTAAGGGTGGGTTCATGCAAATGCGGGTAAGGGTGGGTTCATGCAAATGCAGCTAAGGGTGGGTTCATGCAAACGCGGCTAAGGTTGGTTCATGCAAATGCAGCTAAGGGTGGGTTCATGCAAATTCGGGTATGGGTGGGATCATGCAAATGAGGCTAAGGGTGGGTTCATGCAAATTCGGGTAAGGGTGGGATTATGCAAAGTCGGGTAAGGGTGGGTTGATTCTAATGCAGCTAGGGTGGGTTCATGCAGATGCGGCTAAGGGTGGGTTCATTCAAATTCGGGTAAGGGGGGGTTGATGCAAATTCGGGTAAGGGTGGGTTGGTGCAAATGAGGCTCTTGTATACCTGCAGAAACGTGTATACGCCTGTAAGGCACCATGGGAGTTTTAGCAGCCGTGCAAACGCTAAGCCGCCTCCCTCTGGGAGTGTATCTTAGCAGAAGTGCGAACGAAAGGATCACAGAGCGGCTACATAAAAATTGTGCAGTTTCAGAGTAGCTCCAGACCTACTCAGCGCTTGCGATCACTTCAGACTGCTCAGTTCCTGTTTTGACGTCACAAACACGCCCTGCGTTCTCCCAGCCACGCCTGCGTTTTTCCAAACACTCCCTGAAAACGGTCAGTTGACACCCAGAAACGCCCACTTCATGTCAATCACTCTGCGGCGGACATTGCGAATGATAAGCCTCGCTAGATCTTGTGTAAAACTACATTGGCTGTTGTGAAAGTACGTTGCACGTGCGCATTGCGCTGCAGAAGTGCCGCTTTTTCACTTAATCGCTGCGCTGCGAACATTTTTATCTTGCGATCAACTCGGAATGACCCCCAATGTTGATGACTTTGAGGAAACCGAGCATTTGTGCTGCAGAAGTGGCGTCAGACCCCTCTTGGGTGTAAACCGTTCTGCATAAGGGCGACAGGAAATATGCTCTTTTTACATGACATGTGCATTTTTCTGAGCAGTTTAAGCCCATATGTGACTAACTCAGCATAGATCATAAGAGAAATGCTGAGTACTGCTAAAGAGAAGTTGTACTGTGCTCTTGTTATTTGAAAACTAACGGATATTCTCTGGAACAGATCTTTAGCTATCAGACTCCCCAGGAAATCAAAGGCAGATGGATAATCCCAGGGGCGGATTGGGCCCCCCGGGATGCCATGATAGATTCCGTTGAGCCGGTCACGTACCCCCCTGCTTGGCCGGCCCACACTAATGTACTTGCTGGCGGCCGTGCTTCCGGGATCTGCATTACGCTGTGGAACGCAACCCGGAAGCTCCCATTGCACAGCCAGCGGCCTCTCTCTGCAGCCAAGCGCGCGGAGCAGGGAACTCGGCATCTCGAGAGTCTGGGAGTGGGACAGTCTGGGAGTGTGAAAGACCAAAGAGTAGCCCCACAATGCAGGCAGCAGCAGCACGCAATGCCGAATAGAGGGAGTAGAACGCCGGACCAGCCCAGCTGAAGAATGGCGCCTCCTCAGCAGTCGGAGCCAAACAGTTAGGGAAGGTTAAGGTACGGGCTGCTATGCTGGGACCATTCCTCGCCACCACTCCTCCTCATCCTCGGCACCTTTCCTCGCCACCACTCCTCCTCATCCTCAGCACCTTTCTTTGCCACCACTCCTCCCCATCCTCAGCACCTTTCCTCGTCACCACTCCTCCTCATCCTCAGCACCTTTCCTCGCCACCACTCCTCCTCATCCTCAGCACCTTTCCTCGCCACCGCTCCTCATCCTCAGCCCCTTTCCTCGCCAACATCTCCCTTTCCTTTCTATCTCTCTCACTCTTCTTACACCCGGTGCCTCCTCCCACATTCTTCCTTCCACCACCCACCTCCCGCTGCACTGCTCTGTGACCACACCACACTGTTACGTTCACTGTACTCGGTACTCAGGGAACATGGTGGACAAGCTCTGAGTACAGGAAGGTAATGCTGCAGGAGGAACCCTGACTCAGTTGTCCCACCAGCGTGGTCAGTCTACGCCTGCGAGACTATGTTTGCTTGGTCCCACGGCAAAAACTGAAACCCAGAGTTAGGGGCAACTACAGAACTCTAACAAAGTATGTGCGGCTCAGCCGTCGTATACCGGTGAGGACAGCCAAAGCAGAGACCTCCACAGAAAACACCAAAGGAAAATAACGGAAAGATGCGGCACAGCCACTACTCACAACACCGGTGCTAACACAGGCAGTTGAATGGGATCCCCGAGGCCGCAGGCACAGGCTTACAGGAATGGAAAGCTGGATGGATTCCAGCAACAGGCCACTGGATCCCAGGACTCTGGATTGCAGGATCAAAAGGTAGACAGAAACTCAGGATTCCAGGACAGGAATGCTCCAGGGCAGGAAGCAGCTCACGAGAAGCTCCGGACTCTGACAGAACTGAGTACACAGGATTCCAGTATCAGACAGGGCCTGGACACAGATGCAATACTGGACAAGACACTAATCCGAAACATACAGGTATCTTTAACAAACGTCTATCACCAGCTCAGAACTGCAGATCTAGCTAGGTAATAAGGGAACACGCCCCACTCAGGATGGCTGGAGGCCAGGCACACTCTAATGGCCAAATGCCTGCAGGTGAGAGTAACACAGATTGTAGTACAGAGACTCACCACATAATGATCAAATATCAGACAGGTGAGGCTTAACACATAGAAACAGACTGCAATTATACAGACTCACCACCGGCGGCCAACAAGAGTCTTCTAAACCCATACAATGGAAATCCTGGCCTGCAACTATAACATAAAATACATGAACAGAAAGTGAACAGGAATGAACCACTGCTTGTGGTTCATAACACACACTAACCTGATCACTGAACCCTGCATCCTCTACTCCTGCAAATATCCAACATTACAGTCATCTATCACCCATCCAGCACCCATATCAAGGAATTCAGTCTTGAACCCCGTCCCCTTTTAAAGCTGGCCATATATGCCACCCAGCAGCCCATTTTAAATACCCTCAGAGACGGACCTTTATAGTTCTCCACTCCACCCCTTTGCACCTCCAACCATAGGTGATTCAGATTGCCTGCTGTCATTACAGAGATTTTTTTTCTTCTTTAAAACAGGGCGCCTGCTGCAAAGCTTGTCACGCTGGCAATGCACACAGCTCCTTCTCTCCACTCCCGCTTACCCACTCTGCTCCGCCTCTGCTCCCCTGCAGTGTTGGGATCCTGTTCACCGCTGACAATGCTAAATTCCTTGTCGTATAAACAACCCTTTATGAAGCTAAGAACACTGTACGCTGTTTGCTTAAGAAGTACCGTAATGGTACGCTATTGGCGTAGCGATCGCTCAGCCGTAGGCGAGACGCTCAAGCGTCACGTTCGCTCACGGCCCAGTGATCACAGGACACGTTATTGGTTATGTCTAGGGGAATGATTCGCTATGGCGTAGCATACGCTCGAGACCACGAGGAGGTCACCAGCGGCGCAGACGCTCACAACGCTATACCTTTATGTTTAAACCTTATACCAATGAAATACACTGAATACCTTAATGTGAGTACAGGGTGTAAGTGCAACCTTGTGTAACCTGACTAACTACAAAGCTGCTTGAGCGTCACCGACGCTCAAGTGAACACTTAACACTATAGAAAATGCACAGATACTGGTTTAGGTTCCAAAGCCTATTAACTGTATTATATCTAATATACTTGTAAAAGGGGATAACAGTACAAATGATACACTACAATATAACAGAGACTTCCTAACCACAGAACTAAACAATAAATACAAAAAGACAATACTACACTGACCTAAATGAAATACAATACAATACTATAATACTATGGGATATATAAGAGAAAAGAGGAGAGAGAGAGAGAGAGAGAGAGAGAGAGAGAGAGAGAGAGATGGAGAGAAATTGGCTCACAGAAAGACAATGATTACGGAGAGAAACTTACGCACAAAGGGTATGATCGCCTGCGCCTCGATATCCAGCTCCCGGCTATCAGCAGATAACCGTTGATGAGAGAGTGAGAGCTGGATGTGGTCGGCCTGCCTATTTATGCCCCACACACAATGCAATCTCATGGTCCTACAATCCCATTGTCCATTGGCCGAAGGAATTCGGCCCTGCATCATAACAAAAGGTCATAGGGTGATTCATACAGGTGGGCTGTGACGATTTCCAACAGCTCAGGTGGGTGGGAAACTGGGTTTCCCGCCGCATACCTGAGTATGAGTAAATAATAGAAATGGACATAAACTTCTTATGTCCATAACTATTCGCATGAGCGATTAATACGCTCCAAACCAACACCGGAATATTGCTAATTAAATACTCTTCCGATGGGTACCAAACACTGCTGTATGATTCCTGTTAGACCCTTCGTACGATATAAAGAGGGATTCCTCAGATCTGGGACATTGTATTTTAACCAAACTTTCAGAATCTATCAAAGGGACCATGATCTATAAACTACATTAATTGTGAAAATATGTAACGAATGAGTCGCACGCTACGACCACATAAACTCTACCGTAAATACGCATACCGCGCCTGCGAGTGCACGCTATTGCGGGTATGCGCCTCCACGGGAGAGCGTACGCACGCGCAGCGCGGACCAGTGTGCGGTGCAAATATGGCAACGTGCATTGAGACATTTTTCTGACTTTGACAGTCCACCCTTTGGCAGTCAATAATAACTGCCACAAAACATTTAAGGAGAAAAATGTAAGTCAGGGGTTAATTGATTTCCATGGTTGGGTAGGGGAGAAGAGTGGAGTAGGTGTGAAGAGGGTATGACCTAGTGAGAAAGTAGAAGCATGTGTGTATGAGTCCATGTTTGGAGGGTCATGTATCATCGTGCCGTACGTCTGGTAAATCAAGCTTCGAGGTATTGCGAAGTATACATTTGAATTCCTTCTTGTCCTGTGGTACAGGTCTGTGGATGGGCTGTCAAACTCTACCGAGCTCATTTCGGCTGTGGTTGTAACAAAAATAAGAATTTACTTACCGATAATTCTATTTCTCGGAGTCCGTAGTGGATGCTGGGGTTCCTGAAAGGACCATGGGGAATAGCGGCTCCGCAGGAGACAGGGCACAAAAAAGTAAAGCTTTACTAGGTCAGGTGGTGTGCACTGGCTCCTCCCCCTATGACCCTCCTCCAGACTCCAGTTAGGTACTGTGCCCGGACGAGCATACACAATAAGGGAGGCATTTTGAATCCCGGGTAAGACTCATACCAGCCACACCAATCACACCGTACAACTTGTGATCTAAACCCAGTTAACAGTATGACAACAGAAAGGGCCTCTTAAAGATGGCTCCTTAACAATAACCCGAATTAGTTAACAATAACTATGTACAAGTATTGCAGATAATCCGCACTTGGGATGGGCGCCCAGCATCCACTACGGACTCCGAGAAATAGAATTATCGGTAAGTAAATTCTTATTTTCTCTATCGTCCTAAGTGGATGCTGGGGTTCCTGAAAGGACCATGGGGATTATACCAAAGCTCCCAAACGGGCGGGAGAGTGCGGATGACTCTGCAGCACCGAATGAGAGAACTCCAGGTCCTCCTTTGCCAGGGTATCAAATTTGTAAAATTTTACAAACGTGTTCTCCCCCGACCACGTAGCTGCTCGGCAGAGTTGTAATGCCGAGACCCCTCGGGCAGCCGCCCAAGATGAGCCCACCTTCCTTGTGGAGTGGGCTTTTACAGTTTTAGGCTGTGGCAGGCCTGCCACAGAATGTGCAAGTTGAATTGTGTTACAAATCCAACGAGCAATCGACTGCTTAGAAGCAGGTGCGCCCAACTTGTTGGGTGCATACAATATAAACAGCGAGTCAGATTTTCTGACTCCAGCCGTCCTTGCAATGTATATTTTTAAGGCTCTGACAACGTCCAACAACTTGGAGTCCTCCAAGTCGCTAGTGGCCGCAGGCACCACAATAGGTTGGTTCAGATGAAATGCTGATACCACTTTAGGGAGAAAATGCGGACGAGTCCGCAGTTCTGCCCTATCCGAATGGAAGATTAGATAAGGACTTTTATAAGATAAAGCCGCCAATTCAGATACTCTCCTGGCAGAGGCCAGGGCTAGTAACATAGTCACTTTCAATGTGAGATATTTCAAATCCACCTTTTTCAATGGTTCAAACCAATGGGATTTGAGGAAATCTAAAACTACATTTAGATCCCACGGTGCCACCGGAGGCACCACAGGAGGCTGTATATGCAGTACTCCCTTGACAAAAGTCTGGACCTCAGGGACAGAGGCCAATTCTTTTTGGAAGAATATTGACAGGGCCGAAATTTGAACCTTAATGGATCCCAATTTGAGACCCATAGATAATCCTGATTGCAGGAAATGTAGGAAACGACCCAGTTGGAATTCCTCCGTCGGAACCCTCCGATCCTCGCACCACGCTACATATTTTCGCCAAATGCGGTGATAATGTTTCACGGTGACTTCCTTCCGTGCCTTAATCAAGGTAGGAATGACTTCTTCTGGAATGCCTTTCCCTTTTAGGATCTGGCGTTCAACCGCCATGCCGTCAAACGCAGCCGCGGTAAGTCTTGAAAAAGACAGGGACCCTGCTGTAGCAGGTCCCTTCTCAGAGGTAGAGGCCACGGTTCGTCCGTGAGCATCTCTTGAAGTTCCGGATACCAAGTCCTTCTCGGCCAATCCGGAACCACTAGTATTGTTCTTACTCTTCTTTGCCGTATGATCTTCAATACCTTTGGTATGAGCGGCAGAGGAGGAAACACATACACTGACTGGTACACCCAAGGAGTTACCAGTGCGTCCACAGCTATTGCCTGTGGATCTCTTGACCTGGCGCAATATTTGTCCAGTTTCTTGTTGAGGCGAGACGCCATCATGTCTACAATTGGTCTTTCCCAACGGTCTATTAACATGTTGAAGACTTCTGGATGTAGACCCCACTCTCCCGGATGAAGATCGTGTCTGCTGAGGAAGTCTGCTTCCCAGTTGTCCACGCCCGGGATGAACACTGCTGACAGTGCTATCACGTGATTCTCCGCCCAGCGAAGAATCTTGGCAGCTTCTGCCATTGCACTCCTGCTTCTTGTGCCGCCCTGCCTGTTTACATGGGCGACCGCCGTGATGTTGTCCGACTGAATCAACACCGGCTTTCCTTGCAGGAGAAGTTCCGCCTGGCTTAGAGCATTGTAGATTGCTCTTAGTTCCAGAATGTTTATGTGAAGAGACTTTTCCAGACTCGTCCATACTCCCTGGAAGTTTCTTCCTTGTGTGACTGCTCCCCAGCCTCTCAGGCTGGCGTCCGTGGTCACCAGGATCCAATCCTGAATGCCGAATCTGCGGCCTTCTAATAGGTGAGCCTTCTGCAACCACCACAGAAGTGACACCCTTGTCTTTGGTGACAGGGTTATTCGCAGGTGCATCTGCAGATGCGACCCTGACCATTTGTCCAACAGATCCCTTTGGAATATTCTTGCATGGAATCTGCCGAATGGAATTGCTTCGTAAGAAGCCACCATTTTTCCCAGGACTCTTGTGCATTGATGTACTGACACTTTTCCTGGTTTTAGGAGGTTCCTGACCAGATCGGATAACTCCTTGGCTTTTTCCTCTGGAAGGAAAACCTTTTTCTGAACCGTGTCCAGAATCATTCCTAGGAACAGCAGACGAGTTGTCGGGATTAAATGGGATTTTGGAATATTCAGAATCCACCCGTGTTGTCTTAGCACCTCTTGAGATAGTGCTAAAGCTGTCTCCAGCTGTTCTCTGGACCTTGCCCTTATTAGGAGATCGTCCAAGTATGGGATAACTAATACGCCTTTTCTTCGAAGAAGAATCATCATCTCGGCCATTACCTTGGTAAAGACCCGAGGCGCCGTGGACAATCCGAACGGCAGCGTCTGAAACTGATAGTGACAGTTTTGAACAATGAACCTGAGGTACCCCTGGTGTGCGGGGTAAATCGGAACGTGTAGATACGCATCCTTGATGTCCAAGGATACCATAAAGTCCCCTTCTTCCAGGTTCGCTATCACTGCTCTGAGTGACTCCATCTTGAACTTGAACTTTTTTATGTAGAGGTTCAAGGACTTCAGATTTAGAATAGGCCTTACCGAGCCATCCGGCTTCGGTACCACAAATAGAGTGGAATAATACCCCTTTCCTTGTTGTAATAGGGGTACTTTGACTATCACCTGCTGAGCGTACAGCTTGTGAATGGCTTCCAACACCCTCTCCCTTTCGGAAGAGACGGTTGGTAAGGCAGACTTCAGGAAACGATGAGGAGGATCCGTCTCTAATTCCAACCTGTACCCCTGAGATATTATCTGCAGGATCCAGGGGTCTACCTGCGAGTGAGCCCACTGCGCGCTGTAATTTTTGAGACGGCCCCCCACTGTCCCCGAGTCCGCTTGAGAGGCCCCAGCGTCATGCTGAGGTTTTTGCAGGAGCCGGGGAGGGCTTCTGTTCCTGGGAAGGAGCTGCCTGTTGGTGTCTCTTCCCTCTTCCTCTGCCTCGTGGCAGGTACGACAAGCCCTTTGCTCTCTTATTTTTGTAGGAGCGAAAAGGCTGCGGTTGAAAGGTCGGTGCCTTTCTCTGTTGGGGAGTGACTTGAGGTAAAAAAGTGGATTTCCCGGCAGTAGCCGTGGCCACCAAGTCTGATAGACCAACTCCAAATAACTCCTCCCCTTTATACGGCAAAACCTCCATGTGACGTTTTGAATCCGCATCGCCTGTCCACTGTCGTGTCCATAAGGCTCTTCTGGCTGAAATGGACATAGCACTCACCCGAGATGCCAGTGTGCAAATATCCCTCTGTGCATCACGCATATAGATAAATGCATCCTTTATTTGTTCTAACGACAGTAAAACATTGTCCCTATCTAGGGTATCAATATTTTCAATCAGGGATTCTGACCAAACTACTCCAGCACTGCACATCCAGGCAGTTGCTATAGCTGGTCGTAGTATAACACCTGCATGTGTGTATATATTCTTTTGAATAACTTCCATCTTTCTATCTGATGGATCCTTAAGTGCGGCCGTCTCAGGAGAGGGTAACGCCACTTGTTTGGATAAGCGTGTGAGCGCCTTGTCCACCTTAGGGGGTGTTTCCCAGCGCGCCCTAACCTCTGGCGGGAAAGGGTATAATGCCAATAACTTTTTTGAAATTATCAACTTTTTATCAGGAGCAACCCACGCTTCATCACACACGTCATTTAATTCTTCTGATTCAGGAAAAACTGTTTGTAGTTTTTTCACACCATACATAATACCCTGTTTTACGGTATCTGTAGTATCAGCTAAATGTAACGTCTCCTTCATTGCCAAAATCATATAACGTGTGGCCCTACTGGAAAATACGTTTGAATTTCTACCGTCGTCACTGGAATCAGTGCCCGTGTCTGGGTCTGTGTCGACCGACTGAGGCAAAGGGCGTTTTACAGCCCCTGACGGTGTTTGAGGCGCCTGGACAGGCATTAATTGATTGTCCGGCCGCCTCATGTCCTCAACTGACTGTTTAAGGGAAGATAAACCATCACGTAATTCCACAAATAAAGGCATCCATTCTGGTGTCGACCCCCTGGGGGGTGACATCTGCATATTTGGCAATTGCTCCGCCTCCACACCAATATCGTCCTCATACATGTCGACACCACGTACCGACACACACCGCAAACTCACAGGGAATGCTCTAATGAAGACAGGACCCACTAGCCCTTTTGGGGAGACAGAGGGAGAGTCTGCCAGCACACACCACAAAGCGCTATATATACAAGGGATATCCTTATATTAAGTGCTCCCTTATAGCTGCTTTAATATATATATATATAGCCATTAATGTGCCCCCCCTCTCTGTTTTACCCTGTTTCTGTAGTGCTGAGGAGATAGGCCCCGCCCCTTTTTCGGCGGGTTCTTCTCCCGCTATTTTTCCAGTCAGGCAGGGGTTAAATATCTCCATATAGCCCCTATGGGCTATATGTGAGGTATTGTTAGCCTTGTATAAGGTTTATATTTGCCTCTCAGAGCGCCCCCCCCCAGCGCTCTGCACCCTCAGTGACTGCCCAGTGAAGTGTGCTGAGAGGAAAATGGCGCACAGCTGCAGTGCTGTGCGCTACCTTATGAAGACTGAGGAGTCTTCAGCCGCCGGTTTCCGGACCTCTTCACGCTTCAGCATCTGCAAGGGGGTCGGCGGCGCGGCTCCGGGACCGGACTCCACGGCTGGGCCTGTGTTCGATCCCTCTGGAGCTAATGGTGTCCAGTAGCCAAGCAGCAAATCCACTCTGCATGCAGGTGAGTTTACTACTTTCCCCCTAAGTCCCACGTTGCAGTGATCCTGTTGCCAGCAGGACTCACTGTAAAGAAAAAAAACCTAAACTAAACTTTCTCTAAGCAGCTCTTTAGGAGAGCCACCTAGATTGCACCCTTCTCGTTCGGGCACAAAATCTAACTGGAGTCTGGAGGAGGGTCATAGGGGGAGGAGCCAGTGCACACCACCTGACCTAGTAAAGCTTTACTTTTTTGTGCCCTGTCTCCTGCGGAGCCGCTATTCCCCATGGTCCTTTCAGGAACCCCAGCATCCACTTAGGACGATAGAGAAATGGGGATGCACATTTTAGTTGATGATACATGAATGGGGGAGGTATGTGGTTGCTGCTATCTGTGCCTGTATTCCCTATCGTCTATGTGTGTCGTTACCTGGGGGTTGTAGAGATGAAGATAAAGAACACTTACGAAAAATGCAATGATATTCTATGTCAGGGAAATGTACATCTGTTGTTGAAGTTGTGTTCGGTATCTGTTGAGAGTCGTCTTCTTTGCGCTGTATTGCTCCTTGGGCATGAGCAAATAGCTTTGTCTGAGCCATCAGATTTACAAAAAAATGTTGGGCTAGCGTGAGTTTAAAAATACTAGGGAAACTGGGGATCCATGGCAAAGTTCATCAAGTGTCCATATTTAAAGTTGTCAAATCTTCTTCTTTGGTCAATCCGTTGTCTGTATACATCTCGTCTCGTCAGCTTCCTCGTCCAAGGGGGTCTTTGTATCTTGGAGAAAAGCAGAAAAACAGGTGAAAGAAACGGACCGTATAATCGCATTTTCATCACATTCTGGTTTCTATCATTGGGTCATAAATCAAATCCAGGTTAATTACAGTTTCCTCGCTCCTCAAGCTCATCACTTTTGTACTTTGTTTGCACCTCATTAAAGCCTGCCCGCATCTAAATATCAATCCAATCGATATAACAACACCCAAGATACATAGGAGAAACTTTCCAACATCCATTATGACTCCTTGAGCCCAGTCTCCCAAACCGGAGAACCAATTTCGCGGGTTCAACCATGACACCCAACCAGTCAGCTCATTACCTACAGCAGCAAGGGTGAGATTGTGTTTTCGACGAAATTCCCACTTCAATTGGAGAATATCGTCCATCTTTTGGTCTATGACCTCTACCGGATCCTCGGTGCTATTTGTGATATACGTGCAACACTTTATGCCGTACTGTGTTGCCAATGTAACACAATATCCGCCTGTTACTGCTGTAAGATAATTAAGAACCATCCTATGCTGAACTAGTTCTGTTTTGTAAGCTTGAAGTTCTCTTCCAGTGTATCTAAACGTGTCATCATACATTTCAGTGATATTATCTAACAAATTGGCGAGTGCGGAAATGTATCTATAATTCATCACACCTCGAGCGGTGCGAGTGAAATCTAACGCTACCAGAACCTGAATCCCGGTGGATTCATGGATAAGATCAGAGGCCGGATGCTCTAACCTTTCTGACAGTTGTCTTTTAACTCGGTGCTCGTAATGAGTGTGAGTATAAGGAGCTTGGGCACCACGGTGTATGTCCTTCATTTTGTCATGTGTAACAGTCAGCACTTCAGGCAATACTTTTCCAATATAACACAATCCTTCAGAGTTTGGGGCAAGCCACTTGTACGCCTTTCTCCCACATATGATATATGCGTCATCGGGGAGAACATAGGGGACGGAGAAGGACATGACCATGTTACAAACCTTCCAGGTGAAATCTCCTGACCCTAATTCTTCCATCTGCTTAATGCACGTATCGGTTTGTACGATATGTGCACAGTATCCTGGTGATACCTCTCCAACTCTAGTAATCCTATTTCCTAGGGTATATCGATACCGGAAAGATTTTCCTCTACTGGCTATGTGGCGTACGAGCTCTGTATCTGTAGGCATTCTATCTGCTCTGTGTGAAAAGGTCATGGTAAGGTTGCTCCATGACACTTCCCAATTTCCCGGTTTTCTGGGATTGGAGATGTTAAAACATAAGAGGGACCTATCCACATGGTATTGGTGGAGCTTCAAACTAGGAGGGCTGGAGATGTTAAACCTCCGGTCCACCGGTCTCCCACCACTTAGCTCAAGTACCTCCCCTAACGTTAAAGGAAATGGTACTAGCCCTGATTTACTGTGACCCTGAGGTACTTGAGAGCATACCCAACAATCTGTTTGGTTTAACACGTTACCCACTAGAGAGTGATAGTCACTCAATGGATGCCGGTCCATATGGATATTAAAACTAGATTGGCATTTCTTTATGCATCCATCTTCAACCAGATTATCACAGAGCCTACAGATACAATTTTCTTCAGCTAACAATCCATCACAATTTCTTCTATCGGATCGTTTTCTGATACTCGCCTTTGCTTGTTGGTTTGGTTGATCTTGGAAAACTACGCCTCCATCATCATAATCGGAACCCATTCCAGAACCTCTCTCGACCTCTATGGTACTCTCGCCGGAACAGACTGCTCTGGTCAACATCATGGTTAACATCAAAATCCGGATCACAGTCTCTTGGGGCAAGTCCATCTTTGAGGAGGAAATAGAGAAGAATGAGAAGGGGGAAAAAGAAATTTTAAGGGAGAGGGGATGGGAAGTGGAGAAAACAATAAAAGGGAGAGGGGAGTCGACAGCTGCTTTCGATCTTCAAGGCTCAGGTGCCGCCTCAGTCCTCCTGGAACAGACACTCCAGTGATACAACCTCTACCGTCTGTTCCTTGTCACGGGACTTCTCGGGATCAGCAACCTTCTTGCAGTGGGATGAATGGACCCAAGTCTCTTTCTCAGCAACCTTCAATGCTGTGGTGCTGGTCAATAAGACCTGGTATGGTCCTTCCCATCTATCAATAAGACAACCTGAGCGTAGAAAATTTCGTATCATTACATAATCCCCAGGTTCAATGTCATGACAATTACTATCTGGTAAATCAGGAATCACCAACTTCAGATTATCATTTTGATTCCTCAACTGCTTACTCATGTTAATCAAGTATTTTACAGTTACTTCATTGTTACATTTCAAATCATCCTGAGGGTTAATCATGACATGCGGTTGTCGACCAAACAGAATTTCAAAAGGAGACAGATTAAGAGGGGACCTGGGAGTGGTTCTGATGCTATACAAAACAATGGGTAAAGCTTCTGGCCACGTCAATCCTGTCTCTGCCATTACTTTACTCAATTTATTTTTAATAGTGCTGTTCACTCTTTCGACCTTCGCACTCGCCTGTGGACGGTACGGAGTGTGCAGCTTGCTATCAATTCCCATCAACTTACACATTCCTTGAAAGACATCACCTGTAAAATGGGTACCCCTATCACTTTCAATGATTCTAGGGATACCATATCTACATACAAATTCCTGCACAATTTTCTTAGCTGTAAACATAGCGGTATTTGTAGCTGCTGGAAAAGCTTCGACCCAATTCGAGAAAACATCTATACAAACAAGTACATATTTCAAATTTCTACATGGGGGTAATTGAATGAAGTCAATTTGTATTACCTGGAAAGGGCCGCCGGCAGGTGGGATATGGGATGGTTCTGTAGGTATTGCTTTTCCAATATTCTTTCTCAGACAGGTAAGGCATGACATTGCTCTCTTACTCGCATGAGAGGAGAATCCTGGGGCGCACCAGTATGCTCTTACCAATTTGCACATCCCCTCCTTGCCTAGATGAGTCAGCCCGTGAGCTGCTTCAGCCAGACATGGAAGGTATGCCCTGGGGGCCACTGGTTTACCATGTCCATCCGTCCAGAGCCCTGAGGACTCCTGGCCATATCCCTTTGCCTTCCAGACTGCTCTTTCCTGTGTGGAACACAAATTCTGCATCTCACACAACTTCTGTGTGTTGATGGTATTAAATACCATCAACTGTGTGGTGTCTGTCCGTGTGGGGGTAGCAGCTGCAAGCTTTGCGGCTTCGTCTGCTCGGCTGTTACCAAGGGATACTGGGTCTTGGCTATATGTATGTGCTTTACATTTGATAACAGCCACTCTGTCGGGTTCCTGTATCGCTGTTAGAAGCCTTTTTATGTGAGCTGCATGCGCTATCGGTGTACCAGCCGCCGTCATGAAATTTCTGAGACGCCATAGCGCTCCGAAATCATGTACTACCCCGAAGGCGTATCTAGAATCGGTGTAGATATTGGCAGACTTACCCTTAGCCAATTCACATGCTCTGGTTAGGGCGACCAGTTCAGCAACCTGGGCTGAGTGAGGTGGGCCTAGCGGTTCCGCTTCTATGGTGTCTTGGTCATCTACGACTGCGTATCCAGTACACAAGTCTCCCGAGTCTGACTGTCTGTGACAACTACCGTCCGTGTAGAACGTGAGTTCTGCATCTTCTAGTGGATTGTCACTGATGTCAGGCCTTGCGGTAAAATTTTGGGTCAAATATTCCATACAATCATGTGTATCTTCCTTTGCATTAAATCCTCCTTCCCCATCACTCTCACCTTCCACCCTTTGTGTCTGACCAGGCACACCTGGGAGAAATGTTGCAGGATTTAATGCACTGCATCTCCTTATGGTGATGTTTACTGGGGCCATTAATGCCAATTCCCATCTTGTAAACCTTGCTGATGAGACGTGTCTGGTTTGGGCAGAATTCAATAAGGCAGATACCGCATGCGGTGTATGGATTGTGAGATTGTGGCCTAGCACGACATCTTCGCTTTTCGTCACTAGCAATGCTATCGCCGCAACGCTACGCAAGCATGTGGGGAGGGATCGCGCTACCGTGTCTAGCTGGGCGCTGTAGTATGCAATTGGCCTGCTGGCATCACCGTGTTTTTGTGTTAGTACACCTGCTGCGCACCCAGCACTTTCTGTTCCGTATAGTTCAAAGGGTTTCCCATAGTCTGGCATACCTAGTGCTGGTGCCTGCGTTAGGCACTGTTTGAGTCTCTCAAATGCTGTTTCAGATTCGTCTGTATGCGAAATCCGATCAGGTTTGTTTGAAGAGACCATTTCCTGCAAAGGTAGCGCCAATATGGAAAACCCTGGGATCCAATTACGGCAATACCCACACATTCCTAAAAACGTCCTGATCTGTTGCTGGGTTTGTGGCAGTGTCATGTCTCTAATGGCTTGGATTCTATCAGCGGTCAGGTGTCTCAGTCCTTGTGTTAGACAGTGTCCCAAATATTTTACCTTAGCTTGGCATAATTGCAACTTGTTTTTGGAAACCTTGTGACCTGTGTCTGAAAGATGAAACAGGAGCTGTTTCGTATCCTTCAGGGATGCCTCCAATGAATCAGAACACAGTAGTAGATCATCCACGTACTGTATCAACACTGATCCACTCTCCGGTTGGAAAGACTGTAAACAATCATGCAAAGCCTGAGAAAATATACTTGGACTATCTATGAAACCTTGGGGTAACCGAGTCCACGTGTATTGGACTCCTCTGTATGTGAATGCAAACAAATATTGGCTGTCAGGGTGCAGAGGTACCGAAAAGAAAGCGGAGCAGAGGTCAATAACAGTGAAAAATTTGGCAGTGGGAGGAATTTGCATTAGGATGACAGCTGGATTAGGCACTACGGGGAACTGACTCTCAACTATTTTGTTAATCCCCCTTAGATCTTGCACTAGCCTGTAACCCCTCCCCCCACTCTTTTTAACAGGGAAGATGGGACTATTTGCTGTGCTGGACGTTCTTACTAGAATGCCCTGTTGTAGCAAGCGCTCTATTACGGGAAAAACTCCTAACTCCACCTCTGGCTTCAGAGGATACTGTGGGATTTTTGGAGCTATCCTACCATCTTTTACTTGTACAACTACTGGAGCTACATTTGCCATTAATCCAGTGTCCTGTCCATCTTTTGTCCAAAGTGACTCTGGTATCTGAGATGTCATCTCTTCTACTTGGGATGGATTCCTATTTGTCATAATGGAATGTGACATTAATTTTGATGGGGAGTCTAGCATGTCTCGTACTTCCTGAGCGTGATTCTCAGGAATGTCCAAGAATACACCTTCAGGAGTACAATAAATGACGCAACCCATTTTGCATAGTAAGTCTCTTCCCAGGAGATTAGTTGGTGCCGATGCAGCCAGCAAAAAGGAATGCTTGGTATGCAAAGGCCCTATTGTAATCTCGGCTGGTTTGCTAACAGGGTAGTGCTGGACTACTCCTGTTACTCCCATGGCTGGAATTGTCCTACCAGTGGTTCTCATGCCCACTGTCGAATTTATCACTGACTTGGCCGCCCCTGTGTCTACAAGAAAGTTTAAAGTTTTACCAGCTACATTGATTGCAATCTCTGGTTCGCTTCCAAGACTGGCAATCAACTTAACTGGCTGCAGATTACAGGTATGGCCACACCCCTATTGGGTATGCTGACCTCCCTGAATCCCATTGGCAGCAACTACTTGTGGGGGAGTTAGCTGTGAACTACCAGAGGCATGCCAATCTCTGTTCGGGGGATATCTTTTTGTTTCCCCTGTATGTGGCTCAAAACTCCGCCTCTGTGGACCCTGCTCCCAATGTCGTGTGTTGTGTTGTTGTCTAGGGGGTTGAAAAGATCTTTGTACATTCTTTGTTCTACATTCTCGTGCATAGTGTCCCGGTCTGTTACAAGAAAAACATGTTATTACACTTGCCTTACCCACAGGATTCGGTGGTACATACGCAGGCTGCCTTGTGGTCAGCGCCTGTATACTTACGGACATCAACTTATCACTTTGCGACTCCCTGTGCCTAGTGATATTTCTGTCGTGATCAATAGCAGCCTCTCTCAATGTGGACACTGACAGACCTCGCCAGCATGGTTGCGTGGTCTGAACCCTAGTCTTTAATGTTTCCTTTAAACCATCCATCAGTACAGATACTGCTACTTCTCGATGGTTTGGGTTGGTCTTAATGTCTTCTATACCAGTGTACTTTGCCATTTCTAATAGTGCCCGGTGAAAATATTCTGTTGCCGTTTCGGACTCCTTTTGCTTAATGGAAAATATTTTATTCCATTTAACAACGGCTGGGAAATACTCTTTTAGCTGTAAATTTATCCTTTTTACATTATCCTTGTTGTACACGTCTGTAAGCGGTACATCTTTATCCAATGCACAATCAGCTAAAAACTGAGTTGCATCAACATTGGAAGGTAAACAAGCTCTTAGCAGTATCTGCCAATCCTTGTTGTTGGGTTCTACAGTGTTACCTAAATCCCTGATGTATTTTTGGCTAGCAACTAAATCCTTCCTGGGGTCAGGAAATTCGGACACTATTGTTCTTAATTCCATTCGGGAAAATGGAGTGTACATGGCAATGTTCCTTATGGGAGTGGCTCCAGACACATCTGTTTTTCCATTGGGAACTGCTATTACCCTTACAGGAGCAATTCTAACAGCCTCTTCCTGTGTAGATTCTACAACTTGTGGTACAATGGTTTCAGTGTAGTGCATGGTGCCGTACTTACCCGTTGACACGACCTCACCTATCCCTCCGCTAGGGGCTTTCACTAATCTCGTGGGTGTTGCTGTGCCTACTGTGGTCTCTGCTATGGTGGCCGCAAGAGAGAGAGCTGAAATTGTTGCCGAATCTTCTTCTTGATCACACTCCTGAGGAAGGTTCAAAACAGGGTACAACTTGCACGGGTTAATACTTGCATGAGTTATTTGGTTAACATCATTAACATTTACAGTGTTACTAAGAGTTTGTGTTTTACAACCCAGTGCGTTTCTCTCCGCAATCAACTTCTCTCCTGCAATGTATGGTGGAGGAGGAGCTGTGGCAATCAACTTCCTGACTGCCCCAGATCCTGCCGCCAGAGCCAAACCTCTCTGTATCTCACCTTCCTGGTGCCATAACTGTAAACAATCATGATGTTGAATTCGTCTCTTTGTTGATTTTACGAGACATATCCTCCTCCTTAAATTTTGTAACACTTCTGGACTGAAGCTACCTATTCTTGGGAATTTGTCCCTGTCTTGTACAGTCATTCTCTCCCATTCATCACATAAAACCTCTGTGTGACTACCGTATTTTTCACACATTACATATCGTGCCGACCCAACTGGTCGGTTCTCTGAATCAACCCGAACCGAGGTTGATCGCCCCCTACCTGAACAAATGGCCCCCATAATCTGCAGGCGTTGCTTATTCCTCCTTGGATCTTTATCTCAAGGTTTTCAGCGAACCCTTACAAACAAACCAAGATGTCCTTGGGCAGGCCGGCGGTGGTGGTTTATCAAGTACCCCACTTACTTCTCGCCCACGTTGGCCAGTACTGCAATCACTGTAACCAGAGCTGCGGTACCCAACCCAGGGCCCCTGTGAACCTTTATTTACTGGGGCGCGTTCCCCAGCAAGTATCGGTTGTTGGATAGTTCCTGAGTGACCAGCGAACTTCCCTTCCAAAAATAAAAAATTACACAAATCACGTCAGAATGTACAAATAGCGTTTGTGACCACTTTACTCTAATGGTATTAGGTCAGATTACTAACTACTGCACACAATTACGTGCGGTCCAATCGTTCAGTACACGAGCACTACTTGTCATGTACTGAAAGATCAATGGAATCGATGTTTCCGGCCGCGATTCCTTCAGCAAGAGCTTGTATGGCCTATATGGGTTCTGCACCAACACCCCAGGCGTTGTGCCACTGGACTTTTATAGCGGACCTCTTTGTCTATTTTACCTGTTACCTTATGACCTCCTGGTCTGTTACCTTATGACCTCCTGGTCTTGTTACCTTATGACCTCCTGGTCTTGTTACCTTATGGTCCGCTATACTCTAATGCTCAAATATTATTTAACCAGGGATGCCTCCCTAGCCACCGTATATGTCACTTACACGTATGTCCCTTGACGAGTACCCGGCTTTCCTTTTGGTTCCACCTTAAAGTTATATAAACTTTTGTATACAAAACACACTCACTCAACACATGTACACTTTTGTTTCTATATCTATTTCTGCGCAGAAATTGTCTTTAGGCCAAAAGTGTTACCAATTAGGAGCAGGATCTGTTAAACTAAATTTCAGATTTTTCCAAAAATAGATTTGCGTTATTTACCGCGTCGCGTTATCTACCGCTGTGCGTTAATTATCGCCTTTGCGTTACTTCACTTTATCACAGCTTGAGCTACGTGGGCGTAACCGGACGCTACGTTGCGTAATGAACGCTGCGTGCGTCTGCCTTTTGGATTGCGTACGCTAGTCTTTGTTAGCGACACGTGTACGCAATGCAAAGGATCCACCGTAACACAATATATACTTTTATCAATGTAAATGATCCCTGATCATCTACCGCACACCACACTGACTGTCTTATCTCCCAGACAAGCCGTGTGTTGGTCTATACTTTAACTATTACCTCTACTATGAAATAACAGCAAATCTCTTTTTGCACTTTCTATCAACTATAAAAATTGGCAAACAGGAATAGTGATATACGAAATTTGAAAAAGAAATGCAGATAAATGTATGCGTGCGTGTATACGCAAGACAGAAGAGAAATAAAACAGTTTTAAAAGACACAAGCGTTTTGTTCTTACTTCCGGTTCCCGGATTCCTTCAGCACTCTTTATCTAAGCGAAGCAGACGCTTATCCCGTCAGCACAGCGAGACAACCTCCCACCCTTTGCTGGGGGGATAATGTCTGCTGATCTACCTAGTGCAGATATGAGAAGGATAGGACGAGTCCCCAATTGACAATGCTAAATTCCTTGTCGTATAAACAACCCTTTATGAAGCTAAGAACACTGTACGCTGTTTGCTTAAGAAGTACCGTAATGGTACGCTATTGGTGTAGCGATCGCTCAGCCGTAGGCGAGACGCTCAAGCGTCACGTTCGCTCACGGCCCAGTGATCACAGGACACGTTATTGGTTATGTCTAGGGGAATGATTCGCTATGGCGTAGCATACGCTCGAGACCACGAGGAGGTCACCAGCGGCGCAGACGCTCACAACGCTATACCTTTATGTTTAAACCTTATACCAATGAAATACACTGAATACCTTAATGTGAGTACAGGGTGTAAGTGCAACCTTGTGTAACCTGACTAACTACAAAGCTGCTTGAGCGTCACCGACGCTCAAGTGAACACTTAACACTATAGAAAATGCACAGATACTGGTTTAGGTTCCAAAGCCTATTAACTGTATTATATCTAATATACTTGTAAAAGGGGATAACAGTACAAATGATACACTACAATATAACAGAGACTTCCTAACCACAGAACTAAACAATAAATACAAAAAGACAATACTACACTGACCTAAATGAAATACAATACAATACTATAATACTATGGGATATATAAGAGAAAAGAGGAGAGAGAGAGAGAGAGAGAGAGAGAGAGAGAGAGAGAGAGAGAGAGATGGAGAGAAATTGGCTCACAGAAAGACAATGATTACGGAGAGAAACTTACGCACAAAGGGTATGATCGCCTGCGCCTCGATATCCAGCTCCCGGCTATCAGCAGATAACCGTTGATGAGAGAGTGAGAGCTGGATGTGGTCGGCCTGCCTATTTATGCCCCACACACAATGCAATCTCATGGTCCTACAATCCCATTGTCCATTGGCCGAAGGAATTCGGCCCTGCATCATAACAAAAGGTCATAGGGTGATTCATACAGGTGGGCTGTGACGATTTCCAACAGCTCAGGTGGGTGGGAAACTGGGTTTCCCGCCGCATACCTGAGTATGAGTAAATAATAGAAATGGACATAAACTTCTTATGTCCATAACTATTCGCACGAGCGATTAATACGCTCCAAACCAACACCGGAATATTGCTAATTAAATACTCTTCCGATGGGTACCAAACACTGCTGTATGATTCCTGTTAGACCCTTCGTACGATATAAAGAGGGATTCCTCAGATCTGGGACATTGTATTTTAACCAAACTTTCAGAATCTATCAAAGGGACCATGATCTATAAACTACATTAATTGTGAAAATATGTAACGAATGAGTCGCACGCTACGACCACATAAACTCTACCGTAAATACGCATACCGCGCCTGCGAGTGCACGCTATTGCGGGTATGCGCCTCCACGGGAGAGCGTACGCACGCGCAGCGCGGACCAGTGTGCGGTGCAAATATGGCAACGTGCATTGAGACATTTTTCTGACTTTGACACCGCTCCTCCCCCTCTCCCCTCCCGAGCTGCATACACACATGGCAGCTGCAAGAACTCACTGCTTGCTCTCCTCTCTGGCTGCAGACACTCTTCTCTGGCATAGCCTGCGTAGCAGCCACCACGCTCAGCCGTCTGCCTGTGCAGCTACAATAGGAGGTTCTCAAACTCGGTCCTCAAGACCCCACACGGTTCATGTTCTCGTAACATCCTAATCCCACTTACTCTATTCACATTGCATTTATTTTTTGATTTACTGCCCATACTGCTTTTCTCAGTTTTCATTCAACTATCAGCTTTTATTTATTTTTATTTATTTTTTTATTTCTATTTTTATTAATTTCATATTTTTATTTTATTTAACTGTTCTTTTCACTTATTGTATCATTATTTTTAGCACTAATCCTCTTTTTTTATGACTATATTATTAATTTTTACTCAAATCTTTGTATATATTCATGGTTCATTTTAATATACTGTACATTTTTAGTCTGCAAGTTTAGCAACATCACCACCACCACTACAGCCACACTTTCCCACATCACTAGCGAGCCTATATGTTCACATCAAAATACAAGCTATGTAGCATGAATCTGCTTGCGAGATACCTACAGGTGTGCTTTTTTGACTACCAATTCCAAAAGCAGCTCTCACTGAGTCATGGGAGTGTAGATCAAGATGATCCCAGAGAAGTTAATGTGTCCTCATGTTACACTATACAACTCTCCTAAGCATCATATTTAATTTGTTTTTCATGTTGAGGGACAATCTGTCTTTTCCTATCAGGTTAAATGGTTTTTTTTTTTTTTTGTAGGGGCAAAAGTGCTTGTTTGTATTTTCCTGTAAGTGCCAATGTGTTTTATTGTTTTCCTGTAGGGGCCAATGTGTGTGTGTGCGTGTGTGTGTGTGTTTTTTTTTCCTGCAGTGGCATTGCTTTATTGTGTATTGTGTAGTGTTTTTTCTTGTGTAATATTTTTAATCTGCACATGCATCTGAGTTGCACTGTGTATGTGTCCTGATGGTGTCCATATAGAGTTGCAACTCAGACACAAGCACGAAGAAGTGTATTAGAGATGTGTTGGGCGCTCCTAGGAGGTTACAAGGGGTTGGCTAGGCAGACGTACATGTAATGTAGTATGGGCATGATATTGGAGTGACACGGCCTTGTTGCTGATAGTGGTTGCATACAGAGATGATGAATCACTCACACCGGAGGCCATACTCAGTCGGATGACCTGCACATAGCATAGGGCTGGTGAAGGTATCACTGGTGCAACCGATTGTAGCATTTTAAAATGCACAAATCATAATTGCAGCATCTATAGGCACTGAAAGTGGGTGTGCCAGTCTTTGCATACTCTGACACATGGATGTACACCATGGAGGGGGCATTAGCATAAAGTCACAGATGCAACTGCAGCAAAAGACACAAAGAAGCCACAACTGCCTCTAACTCAGAATAAGGCCCTATGGAGAGGGATCCCATCCCCCTTATCAAGACCCATCCCCTCAACAGACCTCGCCTCCATTAGGGCTGCTTCCAGAAATTTCCTGGGCTAGTTTTTTATCCCAATCCGCCCCTGGATAATACTGAGAGATGCCGGATGATCAGGCACCTGGCTGCTGTTTGCATAAAGTGCTGCTGACATCAGGAATTCCTGGAAAACTTAGCATAACACGTTACAGAGGGGATGTCTCATATACTACTGAATGGTGACTTGAAAATGTGAATTTATTCCGATAGGTCGACTTTTAATTAGAGATGTGCACCGGAAATTTTTCGGGTTTTGTTTGTGTTTTGGTTTTGGGTTCGGTTCCGTGGCCGTGTTTTGGGTTCGAACGCGTTTTGGCAAAACCTCAACGAATTTTTTTTTTGTCGGATTCGGGTGTGTTTTGGATTCGGGTGTTTTTTTCAAAAAACCCTAAAAAACAGCTTAAATCATAGAATTTGGGGGTCATTTTGATCCCAAAGTATTATTAACCTCAAAAACCATAATTTCCACTCATTTTCAGTCTATTCTGAACACCTCACACCTCACAATATTATTTTTAGTCCTAAAATTTGCACCGAGGTCGCTGGATGACTAAGCTAAGTGACCCAAGTGGCCGACACAAACACCTGGCCCATCTAGGAGTGGCACTGCAGTGTCAGGCAGGATGGCCCTTCCAAAAAACACTCCCCAAACAGCACATGATGCAAAGAAGAAAAAAAAGAGGCGCAATGAGGTAGCTGTGTGACTAAGATAAGCGACCCTAGTGGCCGACACAAACACCTGGCCCATCTAGGAGTGGCACTGCAGTGTCACGCAGGCTGGCCCTTCAAAAAACTACTCCCCAAACAGCACATGACGCAAAGAAGAAAAAAAAGAGGCGCAATGAGGTAGCTGTGTGACTAAGATAAGCGACCCTAGTGGCCGACACAAACACCTGGCCCATCTAGGAGTGGCACTGCAGTGTCATGCAGGCTGGCCCTTCAAAAAACTACTCCCCAAACAGCACATGACGCAAAGAAGAAAAAAAGGCGCAATGAGGTAGCTGTGTGACTAAGATAAGCGACCCAAGTGGCCGACACAAACACCTGGCCCATCTAGGAGTGGCACTGCAGTGTCAGGCAGGATGGCCCTTCCAAAAAACACTCCCCAAACAGCACATGACGCAAAGAAGAAAAAAAAGAGGCGCAATGAGGTAGCTGTGTGACTAAGATAAGCGACCCTAGTGGCCGACACAAACACCTGGCCCATCTAGGAGTGGCACTGCAGTGTCACGCAGGATGGCCCTTCCAAAAAAACACTCCCCAAACAGCACATGACGCAAAGAAGAAAAATTAAAGAAAAAAGAGGTGCAAGATGGAATTGTCCTTGGGCCCTCCCACCCACCCTTATGTTGTATAAACAGGACATGCACACTTTAACCAACCCATCATTTCAGTGACAGGGTCTGCCACACGACTGTGACTGAAATGACGGGTTGGTTTGGACCCCCACCAAAAAAGAAGCAATTAATCTCTCCTTGCACAAACTGGCTCTACAGAGGCAAGATGTCCACCTCATCATCATCCTCCGATATATCACCGTGTACATCCCCCTCCTCACAGATTATCAATTCGTCCCCACTGGAATCCACCATCTCAGCTCCCTGTGTACTTTGTGGAGGCAATTCCTGCTGGTGAATGTCTCCACGGAGGAATTGAAATTGATTATAATTCATTTTAATGAACATCATCTTCTCCACATTTTCTGGAAGTAACCTCGTACGCCGATTGCTGACAAGGTGAGCGGCGGCACTAAACACTCTTTCGGAGTACACACTTGTGGGAGGGCAACTTAGGTAGAATAAAGCCAGTTTGTGCAAGGGCCTCCAAATTGCCTCTTTTTTCTGCCAGTATACGTACGGACTGTCTGACGTGCCTACTTGGATGCGGTCACTCATATAATCCTCCACCATTCTTTCAATTGTGAGAGAATCATATGCAGTGACAGTAGACGACATGTCCGTAATCGTTGGCAGGTCCTTCAGTCCGGACCAGATGTCAGCATCAGCAGTCGCTCCAGACTGCCCTGCATCACCGCCAGCGGGTGGGCTCAGAATTCTGAGCCTTTTCCTCGCACCCCCAATTGCGGGAGAATGTGAAGGAGGAGCTGTTGACCGATCAAGTTCCACTTGACTTGATAATTTTCTCACCAGCAGGTCTTTGAACCCCTGCAGACTTGTGTCTGCCGGAAAGAGAGATACAACGTAGGTTTTAAATCTAGGATCGAGCACGGTGGCCAAAATGTAGTGCTCTGATTTCAACAGATTGACCACCCGTGAATCCTGGTTAAGCGAATGAAGGGCTCCATCCACAAGTCCCACATGCCTAGCGGAATTGCTCTGTCTTAGCTCCTCCTTCAATGTCTCCAGCTTCTTCTGCAAAAGCCTGATGAGGGGAATGACCTGACTCAGGCTGGCAGTGTCTGAACTGACTTCACGTGTGGAAAGTTCAAAAGGTTGCAGAACCTTGCACAACGTTGAAATCATTCTCCACTGCGCTTGAGACAGGTGCATTCCACCTCCTATATCGTGGTCAGATGTATAGGCTTGAATGGCCTTTTGCTGCTCCTCCAACCTCTGAAGCATATAGAGGGTTGAATTCCACCTCGTTACCACTTCTTGCTTCAGATGATGGCAGGGCAGGTTCAGGCGTTTTTGGTGTTGCTCCAGTCTTCTGTACGTGGTGCCTGTACGCCGAAAGTGTCCCGCAATTCTTCTGGCCACCGACAGCATCTCTTGCACGCCCCTGTCGTTTTTTAAATAATTCTGCACCACCAAATTCAAGGTATGTGCAAAACATGGGACGTGCTGGAATTTGCCCAGATATAATGCACGCACAATATTGCTGGCGTTGTCCGATGCCACAAATCCACAGGAGAGTCCAATTGGGGTAAGCCATTCTGCGATGATCTTCCTCAGTTGCCGTAAGAGGTTTTCAGCTGTGTGCGTATTCTGGAAAGCGGTGATACAAAGCGTAGCCTGCCTAGGAAAGAGTTGGCGTTTGCGAGATGCTGCTACTGGTGCCGCCGCTGCTGTTCTTGCGGCGGGAGTCAATACATCTACCCAGTGGGCTGTCACAGTCATATAGTCCTGAGTCTGCCCTGCTCCACTTGTCCACATGTCCGTGGTTAAGTGGACATTGGGTACAACTGCATTTTTTAGGACACTGGTGAGTCTTTTTCTGAGGTCTGTGTACATTTTCGGTATCGTCTGCCTAGAGAAATGGAACCTACATGGTATTTGGTACCGGGGACACAGTACCTCAAACAAGTCTATAGTTGGCTCTGCAGTAATGATGGATACCGGAACCACGTTTCTCACCGCCCAGGATGCCAAGGCCTCAGTTATCCGCTTTGCAGCAGGATGACTGCTGTGATATTTCATCTTCCTCGCAAAGGACTGTTGGACAGTCAATTGCTTGGTGGAAGTAGTAAAAGTGGTCTTACGACTTCCCCTCTGGGATGACGATCGACTCCCAGCAGCAACAACATCAGCGCCAGCAGCAGTAGGCGTTACACTCAAGGATGCATCGGAGGAATCCCAGGCAGGAGAGGACTCGTCAGAATTGCCAGTGACATGGCCTGCAGGACTATTGGCATTCCTGAGGAAGGAGGAAATTGACACTGAGGGAGTTGGTGGGGTGGTTTGCGTGAGCTTGGTTACAAGAGGAAGGGATTTACTGGTCAGTGGACTGCTTCCGCTGTCGCCCAAAGTTTTTGAACTTGTCACTGACTTATGATGAATGAGCTGCAGGTGACGTATAAGGGAAGATGTTCCAAGGTGGTTAACGTCCTTACCCTTACTTATTACAGCTTGACAAAGGCAACAAACGGCTTGATACCTGTTGTCCGCATTTCTGTTGAAATACTTCCTCACCGAAGAGCTGATTTTTTTGGTATTTTCACCAGGCATGTCAATGGCCATATTCCTCCCACGGACAACAGGTGTCTCCCCGGGTGCCTGACTTAAACAAACCACCTCACCATCAGAATCCTCCTTGTCAATTTCCTCCCCAGCGCCAGCAACACCCATATCCTTCTCATCCTGGTGTACTTCAATACTGACATCTTCAATCTGACTATCAGGAACTGGACTGCGGGTGCTCCTTCCAGCACTTGCAGGGGGCGTGCAAATGGTGGAAGGCGCATGCTCTTCACGTCCAGTGTTGGGAAGGTCAGGCATCGCAAACGACACAATTGGACTCTCCTTGTGGATTTGTGATTTCGAAGAACGCACAGTTCTTTGCTGTGCTTTTGCCAGCTTAAGTCTTTTCATTTTTCTAGCGAGAGGCTGAGTGCTTCCATCCTCATGTGAAGCTGAACCACTAGCCATGAACATAGGCCAGGGCCTCAGCCGTTCCTTGCCACTCCGTGTGGTAAATGGCATATTGGCAAGTTTACGCTTCTTCTCCGACGATTTTATTTTAGATTTTTGAGTCCTTTTTTTACTGATATTTGGTGTTTTGGATTTTACATGCTTTGTACTATGACATTGGGCATCGGCCTTGGCAGACGACGTTGATGGAATTTCATCGTCTTGGCCATGACTAGTGGCAGCAGCTTCAGCACGAGGTGAAAGTGGATCTTCATCTTTCCCTATTTTTGGAACCTCAACATTTTTGTTCTCCATATTTTAATAGGCACAACTAAAAGGCACCTCAGGTAAACAATGGAGATGGATGGATACTAGTATACTTATGGATGACGAGTGACTGACGACACAGAGGTAGCTACAGCCGTGGACTACCGTACTGCGTCTGCTAGTATAGACATGATAATGATATAAAAAATATATATATATCACTACTGCAGGTATAATAAGAATTTACTCACCGGTAATTCTATTTCTCGTAGTCCGTAGTGGATGCTGGGAACTCCGAAAGGACCATGGGGAATAGCGGCTCCGCAGGAGACTGGGCACAACAAAAGAAAGCTTTTAGGTCATCTGGTGTGCACTGGCTCCTCCCACTATGACCCTCCTCCAAGCCTCAGTTAGATACTGTGCCCGGACGAGCTGACATAATAAGGAAGGATTTTGAATCCCGGGTAAGACTCATACCAGCCACACCAATCACACCGTATAACTCGTGATACTATACCCAGTTTAACAGTATGATAACAACTGAGCCTCTCAACAGATGGCTCAACAATAACCCTTTTGTTAACAATAACTATGTACAAGTATTGCAGACAATCCGCACTTGGGATGGGCGCCCAGCATCCACTACGGACTACGAGAAATAGAATTACCGGTGAGTAAATTCTTATTTTCTCTGACGTCCTAGTGGATGCTGGGAACTCCGAAAGGACCATGGGGATTATACCAAAGCTCCCAAACGGGCGGGAGAGTGCGGATGACTCTGCAGCACCGAATGAGAGAACTCCAGGTCCTCCTCAGCCAGGGTATCAAATTTGTAGAATTTAGCAAACGTGTTTGCCCCTGACCAAGTAGCAGCTCGGCAAAGTTGTAAAGCCGAGACCCCTCGGGCAGCCGCCCAAGATGAGCCCACTTTCCTCGTGGAGTGGGCTTTTACTGATTTAGGATGCGGCAGTCCAGCCGCAGAATGTGCCAGCTGAATTGTGCTACAAATCCAGCGAGCAATAGTCTGCTTAGAAGCAGGAGCACCCAGTTTGTTGGGTGCATGCAGGATAAACAGCGAATCAGTTTTCCTGACTCCAGCCGTTCTGGAAACATACATTTTCAAGGCCCTGACTACGTCCAGAAAATTGGAATCCTCCAAGTCCCTAGTAGCCGCAGGCACTACAATAGGTTGGTTCAAGTGAAAAGCTGATACCACCTTAGGGAGAAACTGGGGACGAGTCCTCAATTCTGCCCTATCCATATGGAAAATCAGATAAGGGCTTTTATATGATAAAGCCGCCAATTCTGATACACGCCTGGCCGAAGCCAAGGCCAATAACATGACCACTTTCCACGTGAGATATTTCAGATCCACGGTTTTTAGTGGCTCAAACCAATGTGATTTTAAGAAACTCAACACCACGTTGAGATCCCAAGGTGCCACAGGAGGCACAAACGGGGGCTGAATATGCAGCACTCCTTTTACAAATGTCTGAACTTCAGGTAATGAAGCTAGTTCTTTCTGAAAGAAAATCGACAGAGCCGAGATCTGTACTTTAATGGAGCCTAATTTCAGGCCCATATTCACTCCTGCTTGCAGGAAATGCAGAAATCGATCTAGTTGAAATTCCTCTGTTGGGGCCTTTCTGGCCTCACACCATGCAACATATTTCCGCCATATGCGGTGATAATGTTTTGCAGTAACATCTTTCCTGGCTTTAATTAGCGTAGGAATTACTTCTTCCGGAATGCCCTTTTCCTTCAGGATCCGGCGTTCAACCGCCATGCCGTCAAACGCAGCCGCGGTAAGTCTTGGAACAGACAGGGCCCCTGCTGCAGCAGGTCTTGTCTGAGCGGCAGAGGCCATGGGTCCTCTGAGATCATCTCTTGAAGTTCCGGGTACCACGCTCGTCTTGGCCAATCCGGAACCACGAGTATTGTTCTTACTCCTCGCTTTCTTATTATTCTCAGTACCTTTGGTATGAGAGGCAGAGGAGGGAACACATAAACTGACTGGTACACCCACGGTGTCACTAGAGCGTCCACAGCTATCGCCTGAGAGTCTCTTGACCTGGCGCAATAACTCTCTAGTTTTTTGTTTAGGCGGGACGCCATCATGTCCACCTGTGGCCGTTCCCATTGATTTACAATCATTTGGAAGACTTCTGGATGAAGTCCCCACTCTCCCGGGTGGAGGTCGTGCCTGCTGAGGAAGTCTGCTTCCCAGTTGTCCACTCCCGGAATGAACACTGCTGACAGTGCTAGTACATGATTTTCCGCCCATCGGAGAATTCTTGTGGCTTCTGCCATTGCCATCCTGCTTCTTGTGCCGCCCTGTCGATTTACATGGGCGACTGCCGTGATGTTGTCTGACTGGATCAGCACCGGCTGGTGTAGGAGCAGGGATTTTGCTTGACTTAGGGCATTGTAAATGGCCCTTAGTTCCAGAATATTTATGTGTAGGGAAGTCTCTTGACTCGACCATAGTCCTTGGAAGTTTCTTCCCTGTGTGACTGCCCCCCAGCCTCGAAGGCTGGCATCCGTGGTCACCAGGACCCAGTCCTGTATGCCGAATCTGCGGCCCTCTAGAAGATGAGCACTCTGCAGCCACCACAGCAGAGACACCCTGGTCCTTGGAGACAGGGTTATTAGGCGATGCATCTGAAGATGCGATCCAGACCATTTGTCCAACAGGTCCCACTGAAAGATTCTGGCATGGAACCTGCCGAAAGGAATTGCTTCGTAAGAAGCCACCATCTTTCCCAGGACCCGCGTGCAGTGATGCACCGATACCTGTTTTGGTTTCAGGAGGTCTCTGACTAGAGATGACAACTCCTTGGCTTTCTCCTCCGGGAGAAACACTTTTGTCTGGACTGTATCCAGAATTATACCCAGGAACAGTAGACGTGTCGTCGGAACCAGCTGTGACTTTGGGATATTCAGAATCCAGCCGTGCTGGTGTAGCACCTCCTGAGATAGTGCTACTCCCACCAACAACTGTTCCTTGGACCTCGCCTTTATTAGGAGATCGTCCAAGTACGGGATAATTAAAACTCCCTTTTTTCGAAGGAGTATTATCATTTCCGCCATAACCTTGGTAAATACCCTCGGTGCCGTGGACAGTCCAAACGGCAGCGTCTGGAATTGGTAATGGCAATCCTGTACCACAAATCTGAGGTACTCCTGGTGAGGATGGTAAATGGGGACATGCAGGTAAGCATCCTTGATGTCCAGGGACACAATGTAATCCCCCTCGTCCAGGCTTGCAATAACCGCCCTGAGCGATTCCATCTTGAACTTGAATTTTTTTATGTATGTGTTCAAGGATTTCAAATTTAAAATGGGTCTCACCGAACCGTCCGGTTTCGGTACCACAAATAGTGTGGAATAGTAACCCCGTCCTTGTTGAAGTAGGGGCACCTTGATTATCACCTGCTGGGAATACAGCTTGTGAATTGCCTCTAGCACAGCTTCCCTGTCTGAGGGAATAATCGGCAAGGCAGATTTTAGGAACCGGTGGGGTGGAGACGCCTCGAATTCCAGTTTGTACCCTTGAGATACTATTTGAAGGATCCAGGGATCCACCTGTGAGCGAGCCCACTGATCGCTGAAATTTTTGAGGCGGCCCCCCACTGTACCTGGCTCTGCCTGTGGAGCCCCACCGTCATGCGGCGGACTTGGAAGAAGAAGCGGGGGAGGATTTTTGCTCCTGGGAACCTGCTGTGTGTTGCAGCCTTTTTCCCCTACCTCTGCCTCTAGACAGAAAGGACCCGCCTTTTCCACGCCTGTTTTTCTGGGTCCGAAAGGACTGTACCTGATAAAACGGCACCTTCTTAGGCTGTGAGGGAACATGGGGTAAAAATGCCGACTTCCCAGCAGTTGCTGTGGCAACAAGGTCCGAGAGACCATCCCCAAATAACTCCTCACCCTTATAAGGCAAAACTTCCATGTGCCTTTTTGAATCTGCATCTCCTGTCCACTGTCGAGTCCATAAGCCTCTCCTAGCAGAAATGGACAATGCACTTATTTTAGATGCCAGCCGGCAAATCTCCCTCTGTGCATCTCTCATGTATAAGACTGAGTCTTTGATATGCTCTATGGTTAGCAGAATAGTGTCCCTGTCTAGGGTGTCAATATTTTCTGACAGGGAATCTGACCACACAGCAGCAGCACTGCACATCCATGCTGACGCAATAGCTGGCCTAAGTATAATGCCTGAGTGTGTATATACAGACTTCTGGATCGCCTCCTGCTTTCTATCAGCAGGTTCCTTAAGGGCGGCCGTATCCGGGGACGGTAGTGCCACCTTTTTAGACAAACGTGTGAGCGCTTTATCCACCCTAGGGGTGTTTCCCAACGTGACTTATCCTCTGGCGGGAAAGGGAACGCCATTAGTAACTTCTTAGGGATTACCAATTTTTTATCAGGGAAAGCCCACGTTTCTTCACACACTTCATTTAATTCTTCAGAAGGGGTAAAAAATAAGAATTTACTTACCGATAATTCTATTTCTCGTAGTCCGTAGTGGATGCTGGGGACTCCGTAAGGACCATGGGGAATAGCGCCTCCGCAGGAGGCTGGGCACATCTAAAGAAAGCTTTAGGACTATCTGGTGTGCACTGGCTCCTCCCCCTATGACCCTCCTCCAAGCCTCAGTTAGGATATTGTGCCCGGACGAGCGTACACAATAAGGAAGGATTTTGAATCCCGGGTAAGACTCATACCAGCCACACCAATCACACTGTACAACCTGTGATCTGAACCCAGTTAACAGTATGATAACAGAGGAGCCTCTGAAAAGATGGCTCACAACAATAATAACCCTATTTTTGTAACAATAACTATGTACAAGTATTGCAGGCAATCCGCACTTGGGATGTGCGCCCAGCATCCACTACGGACTACGAGAAATAGAATTATCGGTAAGTAAATTCTTATTTTCTCTGACGTCCTAAGTGGATGCTGGGGACTCCGTCAGGACCATGGGGATTATACCAAAGCTCCCAAACGGGCGGGAGAGTGCGGATGACTCTGTAGCACCGAATGAGAGAACTCCAGGTCCTCCTCAGCCAGGGTATCAAATTTGTAGAATTTAGCAAACGTGTTTGCCCCTGACCAAGTAGCTGCTCGGCAAAGTTGTAAAGCCGAGACCCCTCGGGCAGCCGCACAAGATGAGCCCACTTTCCTTGTGGAATGGGCTTTTACAGATTTTGGCTGTGGCAGGCCTGCCACAGAATGTGCAAGCTGAATTGTACTACACATCCAACAAGCAATAGTCTGCTTAGAAGCAGCAGCACCCAGTTTGTTGGGTGCATACAGGATAAACAGCGAGTCAGATTTCCTGACTCCAGCCGTCCTGGAAACATATATTTTCAGGGCCCTGACAACATCTAGCAACTTGGAGTCCTCCAAGTCCCTAGTAGCCGCAGGCACAATAGGTTGGTTCAGGTGAACACTTGAAAACCACCTTAGGGAGAAACTGAGGACGAGTCCTCAATTCCCCCCTGTCCGAATGGAAATCAGATAAGGGCTTTTACAGGATAAAGCCGCCAATTCTGACACGCGCCTGGCCCAGGCCAGGGCCAACAGTATGACCACTTCCCATGTGAGATATTTTAACTCCACAGATTTAAGTGGGTCAACCCAAAGTGACTTTTTGGAACCCAAAACTACATTGAGATCCCAAAATGCCACTGGAGGCACAAAAAGGAGGCTGTATATGCAGTACCCCTTTTACAACGTCTGAACTTCAGGGACTGAAGCTAGTTCTTTTTTGGAAGAAAATTTACAGAGCCGAAATTTTAACCTTAATGGACCCCAAATTTTGGCCCATAGACACTCCTGTTTACAGGAAATGTAGGAATCGACCCAGTTGAATTTCCTCCGTCGGGCCTTGCTGGCCTCGCATCACGCAACATATTTTCGCCACATGCGGTGATAATGTTTTGCGGTTACATCCTTCCTGGCTATGATCAGGATAGGGATAACTTCATCCGGAATGCCTTTTTCCCTTCCGGATCCGGCGTTCAACCGCCATGCCGTCAAAACGCAGCCGCGGCAAGTCTTGGAACAGACAGGGTCCCTGCCAGAGCAGGTCCCTTCTTAGAGATAGAGGCCCCGGATCCTCGGTGAGCATCTCTTGAAGTTCCGGTTACCAAGTCGTTCTTGGCCAATCCGGAGCCACGAATATAGTGCTTACTCCTCTCCATTTTATCAATCTCAGTACCTTGGATATGAGAGGCAGAGGAGGGAACACATACACTGACTGGTACCCCCACGGTGTTACCAGAGCGTCTTCAGCTATTGCCTGAGGGTCCCTTGACCTGGCGCAATATCTGTCGAGTTTTTCCCAACGGTTTATAATCATGTGGAAGACTTCTGGGTGAAGTGCCCACTCTCCCGGGTGGAGGCCGTGCTGAGGAATCTGCTTCCCAGTTGTCCACTCCCGGAATGACTACTGCTGACAGTGCTATCACATGATTTTCCGCCCAGCGAAAAATCCTTGCAGCTTCTGCCATTGCCCTCCTGCTTCTTGTGTCACCCTGTCTGTTTTTGTGGGTGACTGCCGTGATGTTGTCCGACTGGATCAACACCGGCTGACCTTGAAGCAGAGGTCTTGTTAAGCTTAGAGCATTGTAAATGGCCCTTAGCTTCAGGATATTTATGTGAAGTGATGTCTCCAGGCTTGACCATAAACCCTGGATAATCCTTCCCTGTGTGACTGCTCCCCAGCCTCGCAGGCTGGCATCCGTGGTCACCAGGACCCAGTCCTGAATGCCGAATCTGCGTCCCTCTAGAAGATGAGCACTCTGCAACCACCACAGGAGGGATACCCGTGTTCTTGGTGACATGGTTATCCGCTGATGCATCTGAAGATGGGACCCGGACCATTTGTCCAGCAGGTCCCACTGGAAAGTTCTTGTGTGGAATCTGCCAAATGGGATTGCTTCGTAGGAAGCCACCATTTTTTACCCAGAACCCTTGTGCATTTATGCACTGAGACCTGGCTCGGTTTTAGGAGGTTCCTGACTAGCTCGGATAACTCCCTGGCTTTCTCCTCCGGGAGAAAAAACCTTTTTCTGGACTGTGTCCAGGATCATCCCTAGGAACAGAAGACAAGTTGTCGGAACCAGCTGCGATTTTGGAAAATTGAGAAATCAAGTCATGCTGGCGCAACACTACCTTAGATAGTGCTACCCCGACCTCCAACTGTTCCCTGGATCTTACCCTTATCAGGGAATCGTCCAAGTAAGGGATAACTAAAATTCCTTTCCCTTGAAGGAATATCATCATTTCGGCCATTACCTTGGTAAAGACCCGAGGTGCCGTGGACAATCCATACGGCAGCGTCTGAACTGATAGTGACAGTTCTGTACCATAAACCTGAGGTACCCTTGGTGAGAAGGGTAAATTTTACATGAAGGTAAGCATCCTTGATGTCCCGAGACATCATGTAGTCCCCTTCTTCCAGGTTCGCAATCACTGCTCTGAGTGACTCAATCTTGAATTTGAACCTCTGTATGTAAGTGTTCAAAGATTTTAGATTTTGAATCGGTCTCACCGAGTCGTCTGGCTTCGGTACCACAACAGTGTGGAATAATACCCCGTTCCCTGTTGCAGGAAGGGTACCATGATTATCACCTGCTGGAAATACAGCTTGTGATTGGCTTCCAAACCTGTCTCCGTTCAGAAGGAGACACCGGTAAAGCCGATTTTAGGAAAACGGCGAGAGGGAGACGTCTCGAATTCTAATTTGTAGCCCTGAGATATCATCTGACGGATTTAGGGGTCTACTTGCGCGTGAGCCCACTGCGCGCTGAAATTCATTGAGACGCCCCCCCCCCCCACCGTGCCTGATTCTGCTTGTAAAGCCCCCGCGTCATACTGAGGGCTTGGCAGAGGCGGGAGAGGGTTTCTGTTCCTGGGAACTGGCTGATTTCTGCAGCCTTTTTCCTCTCCCTCTGTCACGGGGCAGAAAATGAGGAACCTTTTTGCCCCTTGTCCACGAAAAGACTGCGCCTGATAATACGGCGTCTTCTCATGTTGAGAGGCGACCTGGGGTACAAACGTGGATTTCCCAGCTGTTGCCGTGGCCACCAGGTCTGAAAGACCGACCCCGAATAACTCCTCCCCTTCATAAAGCAATACTTTTAAATGCCGTTTGGAATACGCATCCCCTGACCACTAACGTGTCCATAACCCTCTACTGGTAGCAATGGACAACGTATTTAGACTTGATGCCAGTCGGCAAATATTGCGCTGTGCATCACGTATATATAGAAATGCATCTTTTAAATGTTCTTATAGGCAAAAATATACTGTCCCTCTCTAGGGTATCAATATTTCCAGTCAGGGAATCCGACCACGCCAACCCAGCACTGCACATCCAGGCTTAGGCTATTGCTGGTCGCAGTATAACACCAGTATGTGTGTAAATACATTTTAGGATACCCTCCTGCTTTCTATCAGCAGGATCCTTAAAGGCGGCCATCTCAGGAGAGGGTAGAGCCCTTACAAGCGTGTGAGCGCTTTATCCCCCCTAGGGGGTTTTCCCAACGCACCCTAACCTCTAGCGGGAAAGGATATAATGCCAATAACATTTTAGAAATTATTAGTTGTTATCGGGGAAAAACCACGCATCATCACACACTAGAGATGAGCGGGTTCGGTTTCTCTGAAACCGAACCCGCACGAACTTCATGTTTTTTTCACGGGTCCGAGCAGACTCGGATCCTCCCGCCTTGCTCGGTTAACCCGAGCGCGCCCGAACGTTATCATGACGCTGTCGGATTCTCGCGAGACTCGGATTCTATATAAGGAGCCGCGCGTCGCCGCCATTTTCACACGTGCATTGAGATTGATAGGGAGAGGACGTGGCTGGCGTCCTCTCCATTAGAAATTAGATTAGAAGAGAGAGAGAGATTGTGCAGAGTCAGACAGAGTTTACCACAGTGACCAGTGCAGTTGTTGTTAGTTAACTTTTATTTATTTTAATATAATATATCCGTTCTCTGCTATATCCGTTCTCTGCCTGAAAAAAAACGATACACAGCAGCAGCCAGTCACACAGTGTGACTCAGTCTGTGTGCACTCAGCTCAGCCCAGTGTGCTGCACATCAATGTATAAAAGGCAAAGCTTATAATAATTGTGGGGGAGACTGGGGAGCACTGCAGGTTGTTATAGCAGGAGCCCCCAGGAGTACATAATATTATATTAATTTAAAATTAAACAGTGCACACTTTTGCTGCAGGAGTGCCACTGCCAGTGTGACTAGTGGTGACCAGTGCCTGACCACCAGTATAGTAGTATATTGTTGTATGTATTGTATACTATCTCTTTATCAACCAGTCTATATTAGCAGCAGACACAGTACAGTGCGGTAGTTCACGGCTGTGGCTACCTCTGTGTCGGCAGTCGGAACTCGGCAGGCAGTCCGTCCATCCATAATTGTATTACAATATATACCACCTAACCGTGGTATTTTTTTTTCTTTCTTTATACCGTCGTCATAGTGTCATACTAGTTGTTACGAGTATACTACTATCTCTTTATCAACCAGTGTACAGTGCGGTAGTTCACGGCTGTGGCTACCTCTGTGTCGGCAGTCGGCAGGCAGTCCGTCCATCCATAATTGTATTATTATTATAATATATACCACCTAACCGTGGTTTTTTTTTCATTCTTTATACCGTCATAGTGTCATACTAGTTGTTACGAGTATACTACTATCTCTTTATCAACCAGTGTACAGTGCGGTAGTTCACGGCTGTGGCTACCTCTGTGTCGGCAGTCGGCAGGCAGTCCGTCCATCCATAATTGTATTATTATTATAATATATACCACCTAACCGTGGTTTTTTTTTCATTCTTTATACCGTCGTCATAGTGTCATACTAGTTGTTACGAGTATACTACTATCTCTTTATCAACCAGTGTACAGTGCGGTAGTTCACGGCTGTGGCTACCTCTGTGTCGGCAGTCGGCAGGCAGTCCGTCCATCCATAATTGTATTATTATTATAATATATACCACCTAACCGTGGTTTTTTTTTCATTCTTTATACCGTCGTCATAGTGTCATACTAGTTGTTACGAGTATACTACTATCTCTTTATCAACCAGTGTACAGTGCGGTAGTTCACGGCTGTGGCTACCTCTGTGTCGGCAGTCGGCAGGCAGTCCGTCCATCCATAATTGTATTATTATTATAATATATACCACCTAACCGTGGTTTTTTTTTCATTCTTTATACCGTCGTCATAGTGTCATACTAGTTGTTACGAGTATACTACTATCTCTTTATCAACCAGTGTACAGTGCGGTAGTTCACGGCTGTGGCTACCTCTGTGTCGGCAGTCGGCAGGCAGTCCGTCCATCCATAATTGTATTATTATTATAATATATACCACCTAACCGTGGTTTTTTTTTCATTCTTTATACCGTCGTCATAGTGTCATACTAGTTGTTACGAGTATACTACTATCTCTTTATCAACCAGTGTACAGTGCGGTAGTTCACGGCTGTGGCTACCTCTGTGTCGGCAGTCGGCAGGCAGTCCGTCCATCCATAATTGTATTATTATTATAATATATACCACCTAACCGTGGTTTTTTTTTCATTCTTTATACCGTCGTCATAGTGTCATACTAGTTGTTACGAGTATACTACTATCTCTTTATCAACCAGTGTACAGTGCGGTAGTTCACGGCTGTGGCTACCTCTGTGTCGGCAGTCGGCAGGCAGTCCGTCCATCCATAATTGTATTATTATTATAATATATACCACCTAACCGTGGTTTTTTTTTCATTCTTTATACCGTCGTCATAGTGTCATACTAGTTGTTACGAGTATACTACTATCTCTTTATCAACCAGTGTACAGTGCGGTAGTTCACGGCTGTGGCTACCTCTGTGTCGGCAGTCGGCAGGCAGTCCGTCCATCCATAATTGTATTATTATTATAATATATACCACCTAACCGTGGTTTTTTTTTCATTCTTTATACCGTCATAGTGTCATACTAGTTGTTACGAGTATACTACTATCTCTTTATCAACCAGTGTACAGTGCGGTAGTTCACGGCTGTGGCTACCTCTGTGTCGGCAGTCGGCAGGCAGTCCGTCCATCCATAATTGTATTATTATTATAATATATACCACCTAACCGTGGTTTTTTTTTCATTCTTTATACCGTCATAGTGTCATACTAGTTGTTACGAGTATACTACTATCTCTTTATCAACCAGTGTACAGTGCGGTAGTTCACGGCTGTGGCTACCTCTGTGTCGGCAGTTGGCAGGCAGTCCGTCCATCCATAATTGTATTATTATTATAATATATACCACCTAACCGTGGTTTTTTTTTCATTCTTTATACCGTCGTCATAGTGTCATACTAGTTGTTACGAGTATACTACTATCTCTTTATCAACCAGTGTACAGTGCGGTAGTTCACGGCTGTGGCTACCTCTGTGTCGGCAGTCGGCAGGCAGTCCGTCCATCCATAATTGTATTATTATTATAATATATACCACCTAACCGTGGTTTTTTTATACCACCTAACCGTGGCAGTCCGTCCATAATTGTATACTAGTATCCAATCCATCCATCTCCATTGTTTACCTGAGGTGCCTTTTAGTTCTGCCTATAAAATATGGAGAACAAAAAAGTTGAGGTTCCAAAATTAGGGAAAGATCAAGATCCACTTCCACCTCGTGCTGAAGCTGCTGCCACTAGTCATGGCCGAGACGATGAAATGCCAGCAACGTCGTCTGCCAAGGCCGATGCCCAATGTCATAGTACAGAGCATGTCAAATCCAAAACACCAAATATCAGAAAAAAAAGGACTCCAAAACCTAAAATAAAATTGTCGGAGGAGAAGCGTAAACTTGCCAATATGCCATTTACCACACGGAGTGGCAAGGAACGGCTGAGGCCCTGGCCTATGTTCATGGCTAGTGGTTCAGCTTCACATGAGGATGGAAGCACTCAGCCTCTCGCTAGAAAACTGAAAAGACTCAAGCTGGCAAAAGCACCGCAAAGAACTGTGCGTTCTTTGAAATCCCAAATCCACAAGGAGAGTCCAATTGTGTCGTTTGCGATGCCTGACCTTCCCAACACTGGACGTGAAGAGCATGCGCCTTCCACTATTTGCATGCCCCCTGCAAGTGCTGGAAGGAGCACCCGCAGTCCAGTTCCTGATAGTCAGATTGAAGATGTCAGTGTTGAAGTACACCAGGATGAGGAGGATATGGGTGTTGCTGGCGCTGGGGAGGAAATTGACCAGGAGGATTCTGATGGTGAGGTGGTTTGTTTAAGTCAGGCACCCGGGGAGACACCTGTTGTCCGTGGGAGGAATATGGCCGTTGACATGCCAGGTGAAAATACCAAAAAAATCAGCTCTTCGGTGTGGAGGTATTTCACCAGAAATGCGGACAACAGGTGTCAAGCCGTGTGTTCCCTTTGTCAAGCTGTAATAAGTAGGGGTAAGGACGTTAACCACCTCGGAACATCCTCCCTTATACGTCACCTGCAGCGCATTCATAATAAGTCAGTGACAAGTTCAAAAACTTTGGGTGACAGCGGAAGCAGTCCACTGACCAGTAAATCCCTTCCTCTTGTAACCAAGCTCACGCAAACCACCCCACCAACTCCCTCAGTGTCAATTTCCTCCTTCCCCAGGAATGCCAATAGTCCTGCAGGCCATGTCACTGGCAAGTCTGACGAGTCCTCTCCTGCCTGGGATTCCTCCGATGCATCCTTGCGTGTAACGCCTACTGCTGCTGGCGCTGCTGTTGTTGCCGCTGGGAGTCGATGGTCATCCCAGAGGGGAAGTCTTAAGCCCACTTGTACTACTTCCAGTAAGCAATTGACTGTTCAACAGTCCTTTGCGAGGAAGATGAAATATCACAGCAGTCATCCTACTGCAAAGCGGATAACTGAGTCCTTGACAACTATGTTGGTGTTAGACGTGCGTCCGGTATCCGCCGTTAGTTCACAGGGAACTAGACAATTTATTGAGGCAGTGTGCCCCCGTTACCAAATACCATCTAGGTTCCACTTCTCTAGGCAGGCGATACCGAGAATGTACACAGACGTCAGAAAAAGACTCACCAGTGTCCTAAAAAATGCAGTTGTACCCAATGTCCACTTAACCACGGACATGTGGACAAGTGGAGCAGGGCAGGGTCAGGACTATATGACTGTGACAGCCCACTGGGTAGATGTATGGACTCCCGCCGCAAGAACAGCAGCGGCGGCACCAGTAGCAGCATCTCGCAAACGCCAACTCTTTCCTAGGCAGGCTACGCTTTGTATCACCGCTTTCCAGAATACGCACACAGCTGAAAACCTCTTACGGCAACTGAGGAAGATCATCGCGGAATGGCTTACCCCAATTGGACTCTCCTGTGGATTTGTGGCATCGGACAACGCCAGCAATATTGTGTGTGCATTAAATATGGGCAAATTCCAGCACGTCCCATGTTTTGCACATACCTTGAATTTGGTGGTGCAGAATTTTTTAAAAAACGACAGGGGCGTGCAAGAGATGCTGTCGGTGGCCAGAAAAATTGCGGGACACTTTCGGCGTACAGGCACCACGTACAGAAGACTGGAGCACCACCAAAAACTACTGAACCTGCCCTGCCATCATCTGAAGCAAGAAGTGGTAACGAGGTGGAATTCAACCCTCTATATGCTTCAGAGGTTGGAGGAGCAGCAAAAGGCCATTCAAGCCTATACAATTGAGCACGATATAGGAGATGGAATGCACCTGTCTCAAGTGCAGTGGAGAATGATTTCAACGTTGTGCAAGGTTCTGATGCCCTTTGAACTTGCCACACGTGAAGTCAGTTCAGACACTGCCAGCCTGAGTCAGGTCATTCCCCTCATCAGGCTTTTGCAGAAGAAGCTGGAGGCATTGAAGAAGGAGCTAACACGGAGCGATTCCGCTAGGCATGTGGGACTTGTGGATGCAGCCCTTAATTCGCTTAACAAGGATTCACGGGTGGTCAATCTGTTGAAATCAGAGCACTACATTTTGGCCACCGTGCTCGATCCTAGATTTAAAGCCTACCTTGGATCTCTCTTTCCGGCAGACACAGGTCTGCAGGGGTTGAAAGACCTGCTGGTGACAAAATTGTCAAGTCAAGCGGAACGCGACCTGTCAACATCTCCTCCTTCACATTCTCCCGCAACTGGGGGTGCGAGGAAAAGGCTCAGAATTCCGAGCCCACCCGCTGGCGGTGATGCAGGGCAGTCTGGAGCGACTGCTGATGCTGACATCTGGTCCGGACTGAAGGACCTGACAACGATTACGGACATGTCGTCTACTGTCACTGCATATGATTCTCTCAACATTGATAGAATGGTGGAGGATTATATGAGTGACCGCATCCAAGTAGGCACGTCACACAGTCCGTACTTATACTGGCAGGAAAAAGAGGCAATTTGGAGGCCCTTGCACAAACTGGCTTTATTCTACCTAAGTTGCCCTCCCACAAGTGTGTACTCCGAAAGAGTGTTTAGTGCCGCCGCTCACCTTGTCAGCAATCGGCGTACGAGGTTACATCCAGAAAATGTGGAGAAGATGATGTTCATTAAAATGAATTATAATCAATTCCTCCGCGGAGACATTGACCAGCAGCAATTGCCTCCACAAAGTACACAGGGAGCTGAGATGGTGGATTCCAGTGGGGACGAATTGATAATCTGTGAGGAGGGGGATGTACACGGTGATATATCGGAGGGTGAAGATGAGGTGGACATCTTGCCTCTGTAGAGCCAGTTTGTGCAAGGAGAGATTAATTGCTTCTTTTTTGGGGGGGGTCCAAACCAACCCGTCATATCAGTCACAGTCGTGTGGCAGACCCTGTCACTGAAATGATGGGTTGGTTAAAGTGTGCATGTCCTGTTTTGTTTATACAACATAAGGGTGGGTGGGAGGGCCCAAGGATAATTCCATCTTGCACCTCTTTTTTCTTTTCTTTTTCTTTGCATCATGTGCTGATTGGGGAGGGTTTTTTGGAAGGGACATCCTGCGTGACACTGCAGTGCCACTCCTAGATGGGCCCGGTGTTTGTGTCGGCCACTAGGGTCGCTAATCTTACTCACACAGCTACCTCATTGCGCCTCTTTTTTTCTTTGCGTCATGTGCTGTTTGGGGAGGGTTTTTTGGAAGGGACATCCTGCGTGACACTGCAGTGCCACTCCTAGATGTGCCCGGTGTTTGTGTCGGCCACTAGGGTCGCTAATCTTACTCACACAGTCAGCTACCTCATTGCGCCTCTTTTTTTCTTTGCGTCATGTGCTGTTTGGGGAGGGTTTTTTGGAAGGGCCATCCTGCGTGACACTGCAGTGCCACTCCTAGATGGGCCCGGTGTTTGTGTCGGCCACTAGGGTCGCTAATCTTACTCACACAGCTACCTCATTGCGCCTCTTTTTTTCTTTGCGTCATGTGCTGTTTGGGGAGGGTTTTTTGGAAGGGACATCCTGCGTGACACTGCAGTGCCACTCCTAGATGGGCCCGGTGTTTGTGTCGGCCACTAGGGTCGCTTATCTTTCTCACACAGCTACCTCATTGCGCCTCTTTTTTTCTTTGCGTCATGTGCTGTTTGGGGAGGGTTTTTTGGAAGGGACATCCTGCGTGACACTGCAGTGCCACTCCTAGATGGGCCCGGTGTTTGTGTCGGCCACTAGGGTCGCTTATCTTTCTCACACAGTCAGCTACCTCATTGCGCCTCTTTTTTTCTTTGCGTCATGTGCTGTTTGGGGAGGGTTTTTTGGAAGGGACATCCTGCGTGACACTGCAGTGCCACTCCTAGATGGGCCCGGTGTTTGTGTCGGCCACTAGGGTCGCTTATCTTACTCACACAGCGACCTCGGTGCAAATTTTAGGACTAAAAATAATATTGTGAGGTGTGATGTGTTCAGAATAGGCTGAAAATGAGTGTAAATTATGTTTTTTGAGGTTAATAATACTTTGGGATCAAAATTACCCCCAAATTCTATGATTTAAGCTGTTTTTTAGGGTTTTTTGAAAAAAACACCCGAATCCAAAACACACCCGAATCCGACAAAAATAATTCGGTGAGGTTTTGCCAAAACGCGTTCGAACCCAAAACACGGCCGCGGAACCGAACCCAAAACCAAAACACAAAACCCGAAAAATTTCAGGCGCTCATCTCTATCACACACCTCATTTAATTTCTCAGGTTCAGGAAAACTACAGGTAGTTTTTCCTCACCGAACATAATACCCCTTTTTGGTGGTACTCGTATTAACAGAAATGTGTAAAACATTCTTTATTGCCTCAATCATGTAATGTGTGGCCCTACTGGAAACCACGTTTGTCTCTTCACCGTCGACACAGGAGTCAGTATCCGTGTCGGTGTCTGTATCTGCCGTCTGATGTACCGGGTGCTTTAGAGCCCCTGACGGCCCATGAGACGTCTGGACAAGCACACGCTGAGTAGCCTGTTGTCTCATGTCATCAACTGTCTTAATACAGAGCTGACACTGTCACGTAAATTTCAACAGTTCATCCACTCAGGTGTCGACCCCCTAGGGGGTGACATCACTATTACAGGCAATCTGCTCCGTCTCCACATCATTTTTCTCCTCATACATGTCGACACAACGTACCGACACACAGCACACACACAGGGAATGCTCTGATAGAGGACAGGACCCCACTAGCCCTTTGGGGAGACAGAGGGAGAGTTTGCCAGCACACACCAGAGCGCTATATATAAATACAGGGATAACCTTATATAAGTGTTTTTCCCCTTATATAGCTGCTGTATACACAATACTGCGCCTAATTAGTGCCCCCCTCTCTTTATTTATCCCTTTCTGTAGTGTAGTGACTGCAGGGGAGAGCCAGGGAGCTTTCCCTCCAACTGAATTGTGAGAGAAATGGCGCTTGTGTGCTGAGGAGATAGGCTCCGCCCCTTTTTCGGCGGCCTTATCTCCCGCTTTTTTATGGAATACTGGCAGGGGTTAAATACATCCATATAGCCCAGGAGCTATATGTGATGTATTTTTAGCCATTAAAAAGGTATATTCATTGCGTCCCAGGGCGCCCCCCCCCAGCGCCCTGCACCCTCAGTGACCGGAGTGTGAAGTGTGCTGAGAGCAATGGCGCACAGCTGCGGTGCTGTGCGCTACCTTTATGAAGACAGGAACGTCTTCTGCCGCCGATTTCTGGACCTCTTCTGACTTCGGCATCTGTAAGGGGGCCGGCGGCGCGGCTCCGGGACCCATCCAGGCTGTACCTGTGATCGTCCCTCTGGAGCTAATGTCCAGTAGCCTAAGAAGCCCAATCCATCCTGCACGCAGGTGAGTTCGCTTCTTCTCCCCTTAGTCCCTCGATGCAGTGAGCCTGTTGCCAGCAGGTCTCACTGAAAATAATAAACCTAACTAAAACTTTCACTAAGAAGCTCAGGAGAGCCCCTAGTGTGCACCCTTCTCGTACGGGCACAGAGATCTAACTGAGGCTTGGAGGAGGGTCATAGGGGGAGGAGCCAGTGCACACCAGATAGTCCTAAAGCTTTCTTTAGATGTGCCCAGCCTCCTGCGGAGCCGCTATTCCCCATGGTCCTGACGGAGTCCCCAGCATCCACTTAGGACGTCAGAGAAACTACGGGTAGTTTTTTCTCCCCAAACATAACACCCTTTTTAGTGGTACCTGGGTTTATATCAGAAATGTGTAACACCTCTTTTATTGCCTCAATCATGCAGCGAATGGCCTTAGTGGACATTAGACTAGACTCATCGTCGTCGACACTGGTGTCAGTATCCGTGTCGACATCTGCGTCTGCCATCTGAGGTAGCGGGCGTTTTAGAGCCCCCGATGGTCTTTGAGACGCCTGGACAGGCACGAGCTGAGAAGCCGGCTGTCCCACATTTGGCATGTCGTCAAAATTTTTAAGTAAGGAGTCGACACGTGCACGCAATTCCTTCCATAAGTCCATCCACTCAGGTGTCTGCCCCGCAGGGGGTGACATCACTTCTATAGGCATTTGCTCCGCCTCCACATAATTATCCTCATCAAACATGTCGACACAGCCGTACCGACACACCGCACACACACAGGGAATGCTCTAGCAGAGGACAGGACCCACAAAAGCCCTTTCGGGAGACAGAGTGAGAGTATGCCAGCACACACCAGAGCGCTATATAATGCAGGGACTAACTGAATTATGTCCCCTATAGCTGCTTATATATATACTGCGCCTAAATTTAGTGCCCCTCCTCTCTTTTTTACCCTTTTCTGCAGTGTAGACTGCAGGGGAGAGCCAGGGAGCTTCCTTCCAGCGGAGCTGTGAGGGAGAAATGGCGCCAGTGTGCTGAGGGAGATAGCTCCGCCCCTTTTTCGGCTGACTTTTCTCCCGCTATTTTTTGTATTCTGGCAGGGGTAATTATCACATATATAGCCTCTGGGGCTATATATTGTGATTATTTTGCCAGCCAAGGTGTTTTTATTGCTGCTCAGGGCGCCCCCCCAAGCTGCCCTGCACCCTCAGTGACCGGAGTGTGAAGTGTGTATGAGAAGCAATGGCACACAGCTGCAGTGCTGTGCGCTACCTTGGTGAAGACTGATGTCTTCTGCCGCCGATTTTCCGGACCTCTTCTTGCTTCTGGCTCTGTAAGGGGGACGGCGGCGCGGCTCCGGGACCGAACACCAAGGACGGGCCTGCGGTCGATCCCTCTGGAGCTAATGGTGTCCAGTAGCCTAAGAAGCCCAAGCTAGCTGCAAGCAGGTAGGTTCGCTTCTTCTCCCCTTAGTCCCTCGCTGCAGTGAGCCTGTTGCCAGCAGGTCTCACTGAAAATAAAAAACCTAAATATATACTTTCTTATTAGAAGCTCAGGAGAGCCCCTAGTGTGCAACAGCCTCGGCCGGGCACAAAAATCTAACTGAGGCTTGGAGGAGGGTCATAGTGGGAGGAGCCAGTGCACACCAGGTGACCTAAAAGCTTTCTTTAGTTGTGCCCAGTCTCCTGTGGAGCCGCTATTCCCCATGGTCCTTTCGGAGTTCCCAGCATCCACTAGGACGTCAGAGAAATATGATATAATGACGGACCTGCTGGACACTGTCAGCAGACTGCTGAACTACTAGTATGAAGAAGATAGAAAAAAAAACGCCACCACAGGTAGGTATACAATTATGGACGAGCACTGACGACACAGAGGTAGCTACAGCCGTGGACTACCGTACTGCGTCTGCTAGTATAGAGATGATAATGATATAAAAAAGATATATATATCACTACTGCAGGTATATATAATATAATGACGGACCGGCTGGACACTGTCAGCAGACTGCTGAACTACTAGTATGAAGAAGATAGAAAAAAAAAAACCACCAAAGGTAGGTATACAATTATGGACGAGCACTGACGACACAGAGGTAGCTACAGCTGTGGACTACCGTACTGCGTCTGCTAGTATAGAGATGATAATGATATATATATATTTTTTACATCACTACTGCAGGTATATATAATATAATGACGGACCTGCTGGACACTGTCAGCAGACTGCTGAACTACTAGTATGAAGAAGATAGAAAAAAAAACCCAACCACAGGTAGGTATACAATTATGGACGAGCACTGACGACACAGAGGTAGCTACAGCCGTGGACTACCGTACTGTCTGCTAGTATAGAGATGATAATGATATAAAAAAGATATATATATCACTACTGCAGGTATATATAATATAATGACGGACCTGCTGGACACTGTCAGCAGACTGCTGAACTACTAGTATGAAGAAGATAGAAAAAAAAACCGCACCACAGGTAGGTATACAATTATGGACGAGCACTGACGACACAGAGGTAGCCACAGCCGTGGACTACCGTACTGTGTCTGCTAATATAGAGATGATAAAGATGATAGAGATGAACAAAAAAAATATAACACTACTGCAGGTAAATATTTATATAATATAATGAATGACGGACCTGCTGGACACTGTCAGCAGAATGCGTTTATAGAATAAAATAAAAAAAACACCACAGGAGTGTTTGTTTAACTTTTTCAGGCAGACAAACAATATACTGGTGGTCAGTCTCAGTGGTCACACTGGCAGCAAAAGTGTGCACTGTACTACTGCTATAACTGCTCCCCAGTCTCCCCCACAATTAAGCTGTGTGAGCACTGGCAGTGAGCACTCAGCACAGTCAGATAATTATAATGGCCCTCATTCCGAGTCGTTCGCTCGGTAAAAATCTTCGCATCGCTGCGATTTTCCGCTTAGTGCGCATGCGCAATGTTCGCACTGCGACTGCGCCAAGTAAATTTGCTATGAAGTTAGTTTTTTTACTCACGGCTTTTTCATCGTTCTGGCGATCGTAATGTGATTGACAGGAAATGGGTGTTACTGGGCGGAAACTGGCCGTTTTAGGGGCGTGTGGGAAAAAACGCTACCGTTTCCGGGAAAAACGCAGGAGTGGCTGGAGAAACGGGGGAGTGTCTGGCCGAACGCTGGGTGTGTTTGTGACGTCAATCCAGGAACGACAAGCACTGAACTGATCGCACTGGCAGAGTAAGTCTGGAGCTACTCAGAAACTGCTACGTGGTGTGTAATCGCAATATTGCGAATACATCGGTCGCAATTTTAAGATGCTAAGATTCACTCCCAGTAGGCGGCGGCTTAGCGTGTGTAACTCTGCTAAATTCGCCTTGCGAGCGATCAACTCGGAATGAGGGCCAATATACATACATAGATGATATATCATGCAGCACACTGAGGCTGCTCAGGCTGAGCACAGATATGGTATGTGACTTAGAGATGAGCGCCGGAAATTTTTCGGGTTTTGTGTTTTGGTTTTGGGTTCGGTTCCGCGGCCGTGTTTTGGGTTCGACCGCGTTTTGGCAAAACCTCACCGAAATTTTTTTGTCGGATTCGGGTGTGTTTTGGATTCGGGTGTTTTTTTCAAAAAACCCTAAAAAACAGCTTAAATCATAGAATTTGGGGGTAATTTTGATCCCAAAGTATTATTAACCTCAAAAAACATAATTTACACTCATTTTCAGCCTATTCTGAACACATCACACCTCACAATATTATTTTTAGTCCTAAAATTTGCACCGAGGTCGCTGTGTGAGTAAGATAAGCGACCCTAGTGGCCGACACAAACACCGGGCCCATCTAGGAGTGGCACTGCAGTGTCACGCAGGATGTCCCTTCCAAAAAACCCTCCCCAAACAGCACATGACGCAAAGAAAAAAAGAGGCGCAATGAGGTAGCTGTGTGAGTAAGATTAGCGACCCTAGTGGCCGACACAAACACCGGGCCCATCTAGGAGTGGCACTGCAGTGTCACGCAGGATGTCCCTTCCAAAAAACCCTCCCCAAACAGCACATGACGCAAAGAAAAAAAGAGGCGCAATTAGGTAGCTGACTGTGTGAGTAAGATAAGCGACCCTAGTGGCCGACACAAACACCGGGCCCATCTAGGAGTGGCACTGCAGTGTCACGCAGGATGTCCCTTCCAAAAAACCCTCCCCAAACAGCACATGACGCAAAGAAAAAAAGAGGCGCAATGAGGTAGCTGTGTGAGTAAGATTAGCGACCCTAGTGGCCGACACAAACACCGGGCCCATCTAGGAGTGGCACTGCAGTGTCACGCAGGATGTCCCTTCCAAAAAACCCTCCCCAAACAGCACATGACGCAAAGAAAAAAAGAGGCGCAATGAGGTAGCTGTGTGAGTAAGATTAGCGACCCTAGTGGCCGACACAAACACCGGGCCCATCTAGGAGTGGCACTGCAGTGTCACGCAGGATGGCCCTTCCAAAAAACCCTCCCCAAACAGCACATGACGCAAAGAAAAAAAGAGGCGCAATGAGGTAGCTGACTGTGTGAGTAAGATTAGCGACCCTAGTGGCCGACACAAACACCGGGCACATCTAGGAGTGGCACTGCAGTGTCACGCAGGATGTCCCTTCCAAAAAACCCTCCCCAAACAGCACATGACGCAAAGAAAAAAAGAGGCGCAATGAGGTAGCTGTGTGAGTAAGATTAGCGACCCTAGTGGCCGACACAAACACCGGGCCCATCTAGGAGTGGCACTGCAGTGTCACGCAGGATGTCCCTTCCAAAAAACCCTCCCCAATCAGCACATGATGCAAAGAAAAAGAAAAGAAAAAAGAGGTGCAAGATGGAATTATCCTTGGGCCCTCCCACCCACCCTTATGTTGTATAAACAAAACAGGACATGCACACTTTAACCAACCCATCATTTCAGTGACAGGGTCTGCCACACGACTGTGACTGATATGACGGGTTGGTTTGGACCCCCCCAAAAAAGAAGCAATTAATCTCTCCTTGCACAAACTGGCTCTACAGAGGCAAGATGTCCACCTCATCTTCACCCTCCGATATATCACCGTGTACATCCCCCTCCTCACAGATTATCAATTCGTCCCCACTGGAATCCACCATCTCAGCTCCCTGTGTACTTTGTGGAGGCAATTGCTGCTGGTCAATGTCTCCGCGGAGGAATTGATTATTATTATTATTATTATTATTATCCTTTATTTATATGGCGCCACAAGGGTTCCGCAGCGCCCGATTACAGAGTACAAATGCACATAAAAAATAGGAAAACAGTGACTTACAGTTGAATACAATATAGGACAAGTACAGGGCAGCTAAGCATAACTACACCAGTAAACATAGAGATAAGTTCCAGGTGGTCAAAAAACTGTGGGATCTGGGCGGTTGAGGATTATTAAAGTAAGAAAAGTATAAGCACATGAGGGAAGAGGGCCCTACTCGTGAGAGCTTACATTCTAAGGGGTTATAATTCATTTTAATGAACATCATCTTCTCCACATTTTCTGGATGTAACCTCGTACGCCGATTGCTGACAAGGTGAGCGGCGGCACTAAACACTCTTTCGGAGTACACACTTGTGGGAGGGCAACTTAGGTAGAATAAAGCCAGTTTGTGCAAGGGCCTCCAAATTGCCTCTTTTTCCTGCCAGTATAAGTACGGACTGTGTGACGTGCCTACTTGGATGCGGTCACTCATATAATCCTCCACCATTCTATCAATGTTGAGAGAATCATATGCAGTGACAGTAGACGACATGTCCGTAATCGTTGTCAGGTCCTTCAGTCCGGACCAGATGTCAGCATCAGCAGTCGCTCCAGACTGCCCTGCATCACCGCCAGCGGGTGGGCTCGGAATTCTGAGCCTTTTCCTCGCACCCCCAGTTGCGGGAGAATGTGAAGGAGGAGATGTTGACAGGTCGCGTTTCGCTTGACTTGACAATTTTGTCACCAGCAGGTCTTTCAACCCCAGCAGACCTGTGTCTGCCGGAAAGAGAGATCCAAGGTAGGCTTTAAATCTAGGATCGAGCACGGTGGCCAAAATGTAGTGCTCTGATTTCAACAGATTGACCACCCGTGAATCCTTGTTAAGCGAATTAAGGGCTGCATCCACAAGTCCCACATGCCTAGCGGAATCGCTCCGTGTTAGCTCCTTCTTCAATGCCTCCAGCTTCTTCTGCAAAAGCCTGATGAGGGGAATGACCTGACTCAGGCTGGCAGTGTCTGAACTGACTTCACGTGTGGCAAGTTCAAAGGGCATCAGAACCTTGCACAACGTTGAAATCATTCTCCACTGCACTTGAGACAGGTGCATTCCACCTACTATATCGTGCTCAATTGTATAGGCTTGAATGGCCTTTTGCTGCTCCTCCAACCTCTGAAGCATATAGAGGGTTGAATTCCACCTCGTTACCACTTCTTGCTTCAGATGATGGCAGGGCAGGTTCAGTAGTTTTTGGTGGTGCTCCAGTTTTCTGTACGTGGTGCCTGTACGCCGAAAGTGTCCCGCAATTCTTCTGGCCACCGACAGCATCTCTTGCACGCCCCTGTCATTTTTTAAAAAATTCTGCACCACCAAATTCAAGGTATGTGCAAAACATGGGACGTGCTGGAATTGGCCCAGATTTAATGCACACACAATATTGCTGGCGTTGTCCGATGCCACAAATCCACAGGAGAGTCCAATTGGGGTAAGCCATTCCGCGATGATCTTCCTCAGTTGCCGTAAGAGGTTTTCAGCTGTGTGCGTATTCTGGAAAGCGGTGATACAAAGCGTAGCCTGCCTAGGAAAGAGTTGGCGTTTGCGAGATGCTGCTACTGGTGCCGCCGCTGCTGTTCTTGCGGCGGGAGTCCATACATCTACCCAGTGGGCTGTCACAGTCATATAGTCCTGACCCTGCCCTGCTCCACTTGTCCACATGTCCGTGGTTAAGTGGACATTGGGTACAGCTGCATTTTTTAGGACACTGGTGACTCTTTTTCTGAGGTCTGTGTACATTTTCGGTATCGCCTGCCTAGAGAAATGGAACCTAGATGGTATTTGGTACCGGGGACACAGTACCTCCAACAAGTCTCTAGTTGGCTCTGCAGTAATGATGGATACCGGAACCACGTTTCTCACCACCCAGGATGCCAAGGCCTCAGTTATCCGCTTTGCAGTAGGATGACTGCTGTGATATTTCATCTTCCTCGCAAAGGACTGTTGAACAGTCAATTGCTTACTGGAAGTAGTACAAGTGGGCTTACGACTTCCCCTCTGGGATGACCATCGACTCCCAGCGGCAACAACAGCAGCGCCAGCAGCAGTAGGCGTTACACGCAAGGATGCATCGGAGGAATCCCAGGCAGGAGAGGACTCGTCAGACTTGCCAGTGACATGGCCTGCAGGACTATTGGCATTCCTGGGGAAGGAGGAAATTGACACTGAGGGAGTTGGTGGGGTGGTTTGCGTGAGCTTGGTTACAAGAGGAAGGGATTTACTGGTCAGTGGACTGCTTCCGCTGTCACCCAAAGTTTTTGAACTTGTCACTGACTTATTATGAATGCGCTGCAGGTGACGTATAAGGGAGGATGTTCCGAGGTGGTTAACGTCCTTACCCCTACTTATTACAGCTTGACAAAGGGAACACACGGCTTGACACCTGTTGTCCGCATTTCTGGTGAAATACCTCCACACCGAAGAGCTGATTTTTTTGGTATTTTCACCTGGCATGTCAACGGCCATATTCCTCCCACGGACAACAGGTGTCTCCCCGGGTGCCTGACTTAAACAAACCACCTCACCATCAGAATCCTCCTGGTCAATTTCCTCCCCAGCGCCAGCAACACCCATATCCTCCTCATCCTGGTGTACTTCAACACTGACATCTTCAATCTGACTATCAGGAACTGGACTGCGGGTGCTCCTTCCAGCACTTGCAGGGGGCATGCAAATAGTGGAAGGTGCATGCTCTTCACGTCCAGTGTTGGGAAGGTCAGGCATCGCAAACGACACAATTGGACTCTCCTTGTGGATTTGGGATTTCAAAGAACGCACAGTTCTTTGCGGTGCTTTTGCCAGCTTGAGTCTTTTCAGTTTTCTAGCGAGAGGCTGAGTGCTTCCATCCTCATGTGAAGCTGAACCACTAGCCATGAACATAGGCCAGGGCCTCAGCCGTTCCTTGCCACTCCGTGTGGTAAATGGCATATTGGCAAGTTTACGCTTCTCCTCCGACAATTTTATTTTAGGTTTTGGAGTCCTTTTTTTTCTGATATTTGGTGTTTTGGATTTGACATGCTCTGTACTATGACATTGGGCATCGGCCTTGGCAGACGACGTTGCTGGCATTTCATCGTCTCGGCCATGACTAGTGGCAGCAGCTTCAGCACGAGGTGGAAGTGGATCTTGATCTTTCCCTAATTTTGGAACCTCAACTTTTTTGTTCTCCATATTTTATAGGCAGAACTAAAAGGCACCTCAGGTAAACAATGGAGATGGATGGATTGGATACTAGTATACAATTATGGACGGACTGCCACGGTTAGGTGGTATAAAAAAACCACGGTTAGGTGGTATATATTATAATAATAATACAATTATGGATGGACGGACTGCCTGCCGACTGCCGACACAGAGGTAGCCACAGCCGTGAACTACCGCACTGTACACTGGTTGATAAAGAGATAGTAGTATACTCGTAACAACTAGTATGACACTATGACGACGGTATAAAGAATGAAAAAAAAACCACGGTTAGGTGGTATATATTATAATAATAATACAATTATGGATGGACGGACTGCCTGCCGACTGCCGACACAGAGGTAGCCACAGCCGTGAACTACCGCACTGTACACTGGTTGATAAAGAGATAGTAGTATACTCGTAACAACTAGTATGACACTATGACGACGGTATAAAGAATGAAAAAAAAACCACGGTTAGGTGGTATATATTATAATAATAATACAATTATGGATGGACGGACTGCCTGCCGACTGCCGACACAGAGGTAGCCACAGCCGTGAACTACCGCACTGTACACTGGTTGATAAAGAGATAGTAGTATACTCGTAACAACTAGTATGACACTATGACGACGGTATAAAGAATGAAAAAAAAACCACGGTTAGGTGGTATATATTATAATAATAATACAATTATGGATGGACGGACTGCCTGCCGACTGCCGACACAGAGGTAGCCACAGCCGTGAACTACCGCACTGTACACTGGTTGATAAAGAGATAGTAGTATACTCGTAACAACTAGTATGACACTATGACGACGGTATAAAGAATGAAAAAAAAACCACGGTTAGGTGGTATATATTATAATAATAATACAATTATGGATGGACGGACTGCCTGCCGACTGCCGACACAGAGGTAGCCACAGCCGTGAACTACCGCACTGTACACTGGTTGATAAAGAGATAGTAGTATACTCGTAACAACTAGTATGACACTATGACGACGGTATAAAGAATGAAAAAAAAAACACGGTTAGGTGGTATATATTATAATAATAATACAATTATGGATGGACGGACTGCCTGCCGACTGCCGACACAGAGGTAGCCACAGCCGTGAACTACCGCACTGTACACTGGTTGATAAAGAGATAGTAGTATACTCGTAACAACTAGTATGACACTATGACGACGGTATAAAGAATGAAAAAAAAACCACGGTTAGGTGGTATATATTATAATAATAATACAATTATGGATGGACGGACTGCCTGCCGACTGCCGACACAGAGGTAGCCACAGCCGTGAACTACCGCACTGTACACTGGTTGATAAAGAGATAGTAGTATACTCGTAACAACTAGTATGACACTATGACGGTATAAAGAATGAAAAAAAAACCACGGTTAGGTGGTATATATTATAATAATAATACAATTATGGATGGACGGACTGCCTGCCGACTGCCGACACAGAGGTAGCCACAGCCGTGAACTACCGCACTGTACACTGGTTGATAAAGAGATAGTAGTATACTCGTAACAACTAGTATGACACTATGACGACGGTATAAAGAAAGAAAAAAAAATACCACAGTTAGGTGGTATATATTGTAATACAATTATGGATGGACGGACTGCCTGCCGAGTTCCGACTGCCGACACAGAGGTAGCCACAGCCGTGAACTACCGCACTGTACTGTGTCTGCTGCTAATATAGACTGGTTGATAAAGAGATAGTATACAATACATACAACAATATACTACTATACTGGTGGTCAGGCACTGGTCACCACTAGTCACACTGGCAGTGGCACTCCTGCAGCAAAAGTGTGCACTGTTTAATTTTAAATTAATATAATATTATGTACTCCTGGGGGCTCCTGCTATAACAACCTGCAGTGCTCCCCAGTCTCCCCCACAATTATTATAAGCTTTGCCTTTTATACATTGATGTGCAGCACACTGGGCTGAGCTGAGTGCACACAGACTGAGTCACACTGTGTGACTGGCTGCTGCTGTGTATCGTTTTTTTTCAGGCAGAGAACGGATATAGCAGAGAACGGATATATTATATTATATTAAAATAAATAAAAGTTAACTAACAACAACTGCACTGGTCACTGTGGTAAACTCTGTCTGACTCTGCACAATCTCTCTCTCTCTTCTAATCTAATTTCTAATGGAGAGGACGCCAGCCACGTCCTCTCCCTATCAATCTCAATGCACGTGTGAAAATGGCGGCGACGCGCGGCTCCTTATATAGAATCCGAGTCTCGCGAGAATCCGACAGCGTCATGATGACGTTCGGGCGCGCTCGGGTTAACCGAGCAAGGCGGGAGGATCCGAGTCTGCTCGGACCCGTGAAAAAAACATGAAGTTCGTGCGGGTTCGGTTTCAGAGAAACCGAACCCGCTCATCTCGACTGTGACTGTATCGTTTTTTTTCAGGCAGAGAACGGATTAATTAAACTGGTGGTCACACTATCAGCAAAACTCTGCTGCACTGTACTGAGTAGTAGTACTCCTCCTAATGCTCCCCCAAATTAGTAAATCAATCAATCAACTCAAGTGGACTGTCTAATCTAAACGGAGAGGACGCCAGCCACGTCCTTTCCCTATCAATCTCAATGCACGTGTGAAAATGGCGGCGACGCGCGGCTCCTTATATAGAATCCGAGTCTCGCGAGAATCCGACAGCGGGATGATGACGTTCGGGCGCGCTCGGGTTAACCGAGCAAGGCGGGAGGATCCGAGCCTGCTCGGACCCGTGGTAAAAAAGAGCTGAAGTTCGGGCGGGTTCGGATTCAGAGGAACCGAACCCGCTCATCTCTACTTTTAATCAATAATATTTCCAGCGTACAGTAGACGAGTTTATAGATATTTTTTAGACATAATGTTGGTTTGTTCTGTGGTCACAGCTGAATTTCCTCTTTTTCTTTGGTCAATAAAGCTCTCCTTCTGTTTCCTCTCTTCCCTCCCTCTACTGCTGTCTGAGATTCACATTCACACTACTGTGTGGCTGCTCAGGGCCGGTTCAAGGGCGCAGAGCGCCCCGGGCAGGAAAGGGGGCGTGGCCTAATACAGGGGGCATGGTCAGTTACGCCCCCTGTACATTGATAGCGCCGCTTGAATGCTGAGCGGTGTGCGAAGACGTCATCGCGCACCGCACAGCAAAAGGTCCTCTCCACGAAGGGAAACTAGACGCTATGGTCTAGTTCCCTTCGTGGAGAGGACCTTTGCTGTGCGGTGCACGATGACGTCATCGCGCACCGCTCAGCAAAGTTACTCTCCACGAAGGGAAACTAGACGCATTGCGTCTAGTTCCCTTCACAGGAGGGGGACGGCAGCGGGCAGCGGAGGCGGACGGGGGACACTGCGGGCAGCAGTGGCGGATCTTGCCACGGTGCGGTGCCCTCCGGATGGCGCCAGCGCCTTCCGGAAGGCGGCGCCCCGGGCAAAAGTCCTGCTTGCCCGTGGCAAGATCCGCTACTGTGGCTGCTGCACTCATTCCGGCTAGCAAGATGGAAAATTAGATCTTTTTGTCCTTCGTGTTCTACAGTACTCTCCTGATCCTGAAAATGTACATCTTGGCTAGAATCACGGGCCAGATCCGGCTGCGGAATAAAGTAAGTGGCACATTCTTTTTCATGATCCAAATGTAGTGTCGTGTGTCTGTGGTGAGGCAGGTAACTGAGAACCGCTTCATCGCAAGGGGCAGTGTCGGACTGGGGCATGTAGGGCCCACCAGGGGAATGCAGTGGTAGGGGCCCATGTTTAGGGGTGTGGTCAGTCTGCAGAGGGGGTGTGGCCTGCCACCTCATTGGTTTGACTAACCATTAGAGAGTACAATGTCTGGGCCCCTTCATAAATATATACAGTAAATTCAGCTGCTGCATGCATGATAATGTACCAGATTAATAACAGCAATGCACTGTAGAAAATACACCATAGTCCAGTATAAGGTAACGTGTATAATGTATAATTCAAGTGCACAGTCTGGAACCTGATCCTTAGAGCAGGCAGAGGGCCCACCAGTGGTTTCCCATGTACCCCTATGGGCCAGTCCAAGCCTGGCAAGGGGTTAAACTTTCTCTGAAAAGTTTATAACCCTTGTAATTCCGCCAGGGCTGACACTGAAGCCAGGAGTGCACAGTTCTAGTTGAACAGCTCAGTCCCAGGAGATAAAACATTCCCTACTGTGGCTGTCTTTCTTATGGTAAAGATAAAAGTAACATAATGCTATTAGCATCTCATCGGGCCTCCCGGGGTGGCCTGCACACTCCACAAAGGGCTTCAGACTGCGATCGCTGCCGCTGCAGTGATCCAGTCTGAATTACCCCCATAGCAGTAGCGGAACTACCACCAGTGCAGGCGGTGCCATGCACTGGGGCCCGCCACTGTCCAGGGGCCCAAAGCCAGAGCGGCATGTAATGAGTCAAACTGACTCATTACATGCCGCCTGGCTGTCGCTGTGTGCCGCCGCCGCCGAGGAGAGGGGCGCACTGATTACGAGGGGGGGTGAAGGAGGAGGAGGGAGGCGGGGGAGGGAGCCGTAGCAGCTCTTTGTAATTGGTGGAGGTGCTGTTGCTGCTGTCCCTCTCCTTCACCATAGGCTGCCCTCCGCCACTGTCCAACATTCACAGCGGCGGAGGGCAGCCTATGGTGAAGGAGAGGACCATCAGCAGCAGTGCCTCCACCAATTACACGGTGCTGCTGCGGCTCCCGAGTGCCCCTCCCTCCTCCTCCTCCTCCTCCTTCTCCCTGGCTGCCCGGGATGTGCCAGAAGCTGCACGAGGAGCCTGAGCCAGCGGGAACAGTAAGTATGTCTATTCTATCTATCTATCTATCTATCTATCTATCTATCTATCTATCTATCTATCCTGTCAATATGTAAAAAGTGGGGACTGTCTGCCGTAGTGTGTGAAAAAGGGGACGCTGTCTGCCGTAATGTAGAAAAAATAAGAATTTACTTACCGATAATTCTATTTCTCGTAGTCCGTAGTGGATGCTGGGGACTCCGTAAGGACCATGGGGAATAGCGGCTCCGCAGGAGACTGGGCACAAATAGAAAGCTTTAGTACTACCTGGTGTGCACTGGCTCCTCCCCCTATGACCCTCCTCCAAGCCTCAGTTAGGATACTGTGCCCGGACGAGCGTACACAATAAGGAAGGATTTTGAATCCCGGGTAAGACTCATACCAGCCACACCAATCACACCGTATAACTTGTGATCTGAACCTAGTTAACAGCATGATAACAGAGGAGCCTCTAGAAAAGATGGCTCACTACAACAATAACCCGATTTTTGGTAACTATGTACAAGTATTGCAGACAATCCGCACTTGGGATGGGCGCCCAGCATCCACTACGGACTACGAGAAATAGAATTATCGGTAAGTAAATTCTTATTTTCTCTGACATCCTAGTGGATGCTGGGGACTCCGTAAGGACCATGGGGATTATACCAAAGCTCCCAAACGGGCGGGAGAGTGCGGATGACTCTGCAGCACCGAATGAGAGAACTCCAGGTCCTCCTCAGCCAGGGTATCAAATTTGTAGAATTTTGCAAACGTGTTTGCCCCTGACCAAGTAGCAGCTCGGCAAAGTTGTAAAGCCGAGACCCCTCGGGCAGCCGCCCAAGATGAGCCCACCTTCCTTGTGGAGTGGGCATTTACAGATTTTGGCTGTGGCAGACCTGCCACAGAATGTGCAAGCTGAATTGTTCTACAAATCCAGCGAGCAATCATCTGCTTAGAAGCAGGAGCACCCAGCTTGTTGGGTGCATACAGGATAAACAGCGAGTCAGATTTCCTGACTCCAGCCGTCCTGGAAATAATAAGAATTTACTCACCGGTAATTCTATTTCTCGTAGTCCGTAGTGGATGCTGGGACTCCGTCAGGACCATGGGGAATAGCGGCTCCGCAGGAGACAGGGCACAAAAGTAAAGCTTTAGGATCAGGTGGTGTGTACTGGCTCCTCCCCCTATGACCCTCCTCCAAGCCTCAGTTAGGATACTGTGCCCGGACGAGCGTACACAATAAGGAAGGATTTTGAATCCCGGGTAAGACTCATACCAGCCACACCAATCACACCGTACAACTTGTGATCTGAACCCAGTTAACAGTATGATAACAGAGGAGCCTCTGAAAGACGGCTTCCAACAATAAAAACCCGATTTTTGTAACAATAACTATGTACAAGTATTGCAGACAATCCGCACTTGGGATGGGCGCCCAGCATCCACTACGGACTACGAGAAATAGAATTACCGGTGAGTAAATTCTTATTTTCTCTGACGTCCTAAGTGGATGCTGGGACTCCGTCAGGACCATGGGGATTATACCAAAGCTCCCAAACGGGCAGGAGAGTGCGGATGACTCTGCAGCATCGAATGAGAGAACTCCAGGTCCTCCTTAGCCAGGGTATCAAATTTGTAGAATTTTACAAACGTGTTCTCCCCTGACCACGTAGCTGCTCGGCAAAGTTGTAACGCCGAGACCCCTCGGGCAGCCGCCCAAGATGAGCCCACCTTCCTGGTGGAGTGGGCATTGACAGATTTAGGCTGTGGCAGGCCTGCCACAGAATGTGCAAGTTGAATAGTGCTACAAATCCAACGAGCAATCGTCTGCTTAGAAGCAGGAGCACCCAGCTTGTTAGGTGCATACAGTATAAACAGCGAGTCAGACTTTCTGACTCCCGCCGTCCTAGAAATATATATTTTTAGGGCTCTGACAACGTCTAGCATCTTGGAGTCCTCCAGATCGCTAGTAGCCGCAGGCACCACAATAGGCTGATTCAAATGAAATGCTGACACCACCTTAGGGAGAAATTGAGGACGCGTCCGCAATTCTGCCCTGTCCGAATGGAAAATCAGATATGGGCTTTTATACGACAAAGCCGCCAATTCTGATACTCTCCTAGCTGAAGCCAGAGCCAGTAACATGGTTAGTTCCATGTCAGATATTTTAAATCCACCAATTTGAGAGGCTCAAACCAATGTGATTTGTGTAGTACTCCTTTGACAAATGTCTGGACTTCAGGCACTGAAGCCAATTCTTTCTGGAAGAAAATCGACAGGGCCGAAATTTGAACTTTAATGGACCCCAATTTGAGGCCCATAGATAATCCTGTTTGCAGGAAATTCAAGAATCGACCCAGTTGAAATTCCTCCGTCGGGGCCTTTCTGCCTCACACCACGCAACATATTTTCTCCAAATACGGTGATAATGTTGTGCGGTCACTTCCTTCCTGGCCTTAATTAGGGTAGGAATGACTTCCTCTGGAATGCCTTTTTCCCTCAGGATCCGGCGTTCAACCGCCATGCCGTCAAACGCAACCGCGGTAAGTCTTGGAATAGACAGGGTCCCTGCTGAAGCAGATCCCTTCTTAGAGGTAGAGGCCACGGATCTTCCGTGAGCATCTCTTGAAGTTCCGGGTACCAAGTTCTTCTTGGCCAATCCGGAGCCACTAGTATTGTTCTTACTCCCCTTTGCCGTATAATTCTCAGTACCTTTGGAATGAGAGGCAGAGGCGGAAACACATACACTGACTGGTACACCCACGGTGTCACCAAAGCGTCCACAGCTATTGCCTGAGGGTCTCTTGACCTGGCGCTATATCTGTCCAGTTTTTTGTTGAGGCGAGACGCCATCATGTCCACCTTTGGTTTTTCCCAATGGTTCACAATCGTGTGGAAGACTTCCGGATGAAGTCCCCACTCTCCCGGGTGTAGATCGTGTCTGCTGAGGAAGTCTGCTTCCCAGTTGTCCACTCCCGGAATGAACACTGCTGACAGTGCTATTACATGATCTTCCGCCCAGCGAAGAATCCTTGCAGCTTCTGTCATTGCCCTCCTGCTTCTTGTGCCGCCCTGTCTGTTTACGTGGGCGACTGCCGTGATGTTGTCCGACTGGATCAACACCGGCTGACCCTGAAGCAGGGGTTTCGCCAGGCTTAGAGCATTGTAAATCGCTCTTAGCTCCAGTATATTTATGTGAAGAGACATTTCCAGGGTTGACCACACACCCTGGAAGTTTCTTCCCAGTGTGACCGCTCCCCAGCCTCTTAGGCTGGCATCCGTGGTTACTAGGACCCAGTTCTGTATGCCGAATCTGCGGCCCTCTAACAGATGAGCACTCTGCAACCACCATAGCAGAGACACCCTTGTCCGTGGCGACAGGGTTATCCGCTGATGCATCTGCAGATGCGATCCGGACCATTTGTCCAGCCGATCCCACTGAAAAGTTCGTGCATGGAATCTGCCGAATGGAATTGCTTCGTAAGAAGCCACCATCTTTCCCAGGACTCTTGTGCATTGATGCACAGACACTTTTCCCGGTTTTAGGAGGTTCCTGACAAGTTCGGATAACTCCTTGGCTTTCTCCTCCGGAAGAAACACCTTTTTCTGAACCGTGTCCAGAATCATTCCCAGGAACAGCAGACGTGTCGTCGGGGTCAATTGAGATTTTGGAAAATTCAGAATCCACCCGTGTTGTTGCAGCACTACTTGTGTTAGTGCTACACCGTCCTCTAGCTGTTCTCTGGACCTTGCCCTTATCAGGAGATCGTCCAAGTAAGGGATAATTAATACGCCTCTTCTTCGCAGAAGAATCATAATTTCGGCCATTACCTTGGTAAAGACCCGAGGTGCCGTGGACAATCCAAACGGCAGCGTCTGAAACTGATAATGACAGTTTTGCACCACGAACCTGAGGTACCCTTGATGTGACGGGCAAATTGGGACATGCAGGTAAGCATCTTTTATGTCCAGGGACACCATAAAGTCCCCTTCTTCCAGATTCGCTATCACTGCTCTGAGTGTCTCCATCTTGAACTTGAATTTTTGTATGTACAGGTTCAAAGATTTCAGATTTAGAATAGGTCTTACCGAGCCGTCCGGCTTCGGTACCACAAATAGCGTGGAGTAATACCCCTTTCCCTGTTGTAGGAGGGGTACCTTGACTATCACCTGCTGAGAATACAGCTTGTGAATGGCTTCCAATACCGTCGCCCTGTCTGAGGGAGACGTTGGTAAAGCAGACTTTAGGAACCGGCGAGGGGGAGACTTCTCGAATTCCAACCTGTAACCCTGAGATACTACCTGCAGGATCCAGGGGTCCACCTGTGAGCAAGCCCACTGCGCGCTGAAATTCTTGAGTCGACCCCCCACCGCTCCTGAGTCCGCTTGTAAAGCCCCAGCGTCATGCTGAGGGCTTTGCAGAACCCGGGGAGGGCTTCTGTTCCTGGGAAGAAGCTGCTTGCTGCACTCTCTTACCCTTTCCTCTGCCTCGGGGCAGATATGACTGTCCTTTTGCCCGCTTGTTCTTATAGGACCGAAAGGACTGCGGCTGAAAAGACGGCGTCTTTTTCTGTTGGGAGGAGGTCTGAGGTAAAAAGGTGGATTTCCCGGCTGTTGCCGTGGCCACCAAATCCGATAGACCGATGCCAAATAATTCCTCCCCTTTATACGGCAATACTTCCATATGCCGTTTGGAATCCGCATCACCTGACCACTGTCGCGTCCATAAACTTCTTCTGGCAGATATGGACATCGCACTTATTCTCGATGCCAGAGTGCAAATATCCCTCTGAGCATCTCGCATATAAAGAAAAGCATCCTTTAATTGCTCTAAAGTCAATAAAATACTGTCCCTATCCAGGGTATCAATATTTTCAGTCAGGGAATCCGACCAGACCACCCCAGCACTGCACATCCAGGCTGAGGCGATTGCTGGTCGCAGTATAACACCAGTATGTGTGTATATACTTTTTAGGGTAGTTTCCAGCCTCCTATCAGCTGGATCCTTGAGGGCGGCCGTATCAGGAGACGGTAACGCCACTTGTTTTGATAAGCGTGTGAGCGCCTTATCCACCCTAGGGGGTGTTTCCCAGCGCGCCCTAACCTCTGACGGGAAAGGGTATAATGCCAATAACTTTTTTGAAATTAGCAATTTTCTATCTGGGTTAACCCACGCTTCATCACATACATCATTTAATTCCTCTGATTCAGGAAAAACTACAGGTAGTTTTTTAACACCCCACATAATACCCCTTTTTGTGGTACTTGCAGTATCAGAGATATGTAAAGCCTCCTTCATTGCCGTGATCATATAACGTGTGGCCCTACTGGAAAATACGTTTGTTTCTTCACCGTCGACACTAGATTCTGTGTCCGTGTCTGGGTCTGTGTCGACCGACTGAGGTAAAGGGCATTTTACAGCCCCTGACGGTGTCTGAGACGCCTGGGCAGGTACTAACTGGTTTGCCGGCCGTCTCATGTCGTCAACTGATTTCTGTAATGTGCTGACATTATCACGTAATTCCATAAACAAAGCCATCCATTCCGGTGTCGACTCCCTGGGGGGTGACATCACCATTACCGGCAATTGCTCTGCCTCCACACCAACATCGTCCTCATACATGTCGACACACACGTACCGACACACAGCAGACACACAGGGAATGCTCTATTGAAGACAGGACCCCACTAGCCCTTTGGGGAGACAGAGGGAGAGTTTGCCAGCACACACCCAAGCGCTATAATATATATGGGAACAACCCTACAGAAGTGTTGTATCCCTTATAGCAGCTTAAATATAGTAATATCGCCAAAAAAGTGCCCCCCCCTCTCTTTTACCCTGTTTCTGTAGTGCAGTGCAGGGGAGAGTCCTGGGAGCCTTCCTCACAGCGGAGCTGAGCAGGAAAATGGCGCTGTGTGCTGAGGAGAATAGGCCCCGCCCCCTATTTCGGCGGGCTCTTCTCCCGGAGTTTGTGAGACCTGGCAGGGGTTAAATACATCCATATAGCCACAAGGGCTATATGTGATGTATTTTTAGCCAGAATAAAGGTATTTAGATTGCTGCCCAGGGCGCCCCCCCCAGCGCCCTGCACCCTCAGTGACCGCCGGTATGAAGTGTGCTGACAACAATGGCGCACAGCTGCAGTGCTGTGCGCTACCTCATGAAGACTGAAAAGTCTTCTGCCGCCGGTTTCTGGACCTCTTCACTCCTCGGCATCTGCAAGGGGGTCGGCGGCGCGGCTCCGGGACCGGACTCCATGGCTGGGCCTGTGTTCGATCCCTCTGGAGCTAATGGTGTCCAGTAGCCTAAGAAGCCAATCCATCCTGCACGCAGGTGAGTTCACTTCTTCTCCCCTAAGTCCCTCGTTGCAGTGAGCCTGTTGCCAGCAGGACTCACTGAAAATAAAAAACCTAATAAACTTTTTCTAAGCAGCTCTTTAAGAGAGCCACCTAGATTGCACCCTGCTCGGACGGGCACAAAAACCTAACTGAGGCTTGGAGGAGGGTCATAGGGGGAGGAGCCAGTACACACCACCTGATCCTAAAGCTTTACTTTTGTGCCCTGTCTCCTGCGGAGCCGCTATTACCCATGGTCCTGACGGAGTCCCAGCATCCACTTAGGACGTCAGAGAAATATATTTTCAGGGCTCTGACAACGTCTAGCAACTTGGAGTCCTCCAAGTCCCTAGTAGCCGCAGGCACCACAATAGATTGGTTCAGGTGAAACGCCGACACCACCTTAGGGAGAAACTGAGGACGAGTCCGCAGTTCTGCCCTGTCCGAATAGAAAATCAGATATGGGCTTTTGTAAGACAAAGCCGCTAACTCTGACACTCGCCTTGCCGAGGCCAGGGCCAACAGCATGGTCACTTTCCATGTGAGATATTTCAAATCCACCGATTTGAGCGGTTCAAACCAATGTGATTTGAGGAATCCCGAAACTACATTGAGATCCCAAGGTGTCACTGGAGGCACAAAAGGGGGCTGTATATGCAGTACTCCCTTGACAAAAGTCTGGACTTCAGGAACTGAAGCCAATTCTTTCTGGAAGAAAATCGACAGGGCCGAAATTTGAACCTTAATGGACCCCAATTTGAGGCCCATAGACACTCCTGTTTGCAGGAAATGCAGGAATCGACCCAGTTGAAATTCCTCCGTCGGGGCCTTCCTGGCCTCGCACCACGCAACATATTTTCGCCAAATGCGGTGATAATGCTGTGCGGTCACATCCTTCCTGGCTTTGATCAGGGTAGGAATGACTTCCTCCGGAATGCCTTTTTCCTTTAGGATCCGGCATTCAACCGCCATGCCGTCAAACGCAGCCGCGGTAAGTCTTGGAACAGACAGGGACCTTGCTGGAGCAGGTCCCTTCTTAGAGGCAGAGGCCACGGGTCCTCTGTGAGCATTTCTTGAAGTTCCGGGTACCAAGTCCTTCTTGGCCAATCCGGAACCACGAGTATAGTTCTTACTCCTCTCTGTCTTATAATTCTCAGTACCTTGGGTATGAGAGGCAGAGGAGGGAACACATACACTGACTGATACACACATGGTGTTACCAGAGCGTCCACAGCTATCGCCTGAGGGTCCCTTGACCTGGCGCAATACCTGTCCAGTTTTTTGTTGAGGCGGGACGCCATCATGTCCACCTTTGGTTTTTCCCAACGGTTCACAATCATGTGGAAGACTTCTGGATGAAGTCCCCACTCCCCCGGGTGGAGGTCGTGCCTGCTGAGGAAGTCTGCTTCCCAATTGTCCACTCCCGGAATGAACACAGCCAGTAGCGGATCTTGCCACGGGCAAGCAGGACTTTTGCCCGGGGCGCCGCCTCCCGGAGGGCGCAGGGCGCCATCCGGAGGGCGCCGCACCAGGGCAAGATCCGCTTCTGCTTTGTGTGCCCCCCCGCTGCCGCTGCACGCCTGCTGCCCGCTTTGCTGCCCGCCTGCTGCTTTGAAGGGAAACTAGACGCGTACGCGTCTAGTTTCCCTTCTTGAAGAGGTCCTTTACTGCGCGGTGCGCGATGACGTCATCGCGCACCGCACAGCAAAGGTCCTCTCCACGAAGGGAAACTAGACGCTACGTCTAGTTTCCCTTCGTGGAGAGGACCTTTGCTGTGCGGTGCGCGATGACGTCATCGCGCACCGCACATCATATCAGTCTGTACAGGGGGCGTAAAGACCACGCCCTCTGTACGAAGCCACGCCCCCTATTTCCGCCCGGGGCGCTCAGAGCGCCAGAACCGGCCCTGAACACAGCTGACAGTGCTATCACATGATTTTCCGCCCAGTGAAGAATCCTTGCCGCTTCTGCCATTGCCCTCCTGCTTCTTGTGCCGCCCTGTCTGTTTACGTGGGCGACTGCCGTGATGTTGTCTGACTGGATTAACACCGGCTGACCTTGAAGCAGAGGTCTTGCTAGGCTTAGAGCATTGTAAATGGCCCTTAGCTCCAGTATATTTATGTGAAGTGATGTCTCCAGGTTTGACCACAAACCCTGGAAATTTCTTCCTTGTGTGACTGGTCCCCAGCCTCTCAGGCTGGCATCCGTGGTCACCAGGACCCAGTCCTGAATGCCGAATCTGCGGCCCTCTAGAAGATGAGCACTTTGCAACCACCACAGAAGAGACACCCTTGTCCTTGGGGACAGGGTTATGCGCTGATGCATCTGAAGATGCGATCCGGACCATTTGTCCAGCAGATCCCACTGGAACGTTCTTGCGTGGAACCTGCCAAATGGAATCGCTTCGTAGGAAGCTACTATCTTTCCCAGGACTCTTGTGCATTGATGCACTGAGACTTGTCCTGGTTTCAGGAGGTTTCTGACTAGTTCGGATAACTCCCTGGCCTTCTCCTCCGGAAGGAACACCTTTTTCTGGACTGTGTCCAGAATCATCCCTAGGAACAGCAGACGTGTCGTCGGAATCAGCTGCGATTGTGGGATATTTAGAATCCAGCCGTGCTGCCGTAGCACTACTTGAGATAGTGCTACTCCGACTACTAACTGTTCTCTGGATCTTGCTCTTATCAGGAGATCGTCCAAGTAAGGGATAATTAAAACGCCTTTTCTTCGAAGAAGAATCATCATTTCGGCCATTACCTTGGTAAAGACCCGGGGTGCCGTGGATAATCCAAACGGCAGCGTCTGAAACTGATAGTGACAGTCCTGAACCACAAACCTGAGGTACCCTTGATGAGAAGGGTAAATCGGGACATGGAGGTAGGCATCTTTGATGTCCAGAGACACCATATAGTCCCCCTCTTCCAGGTTCGCGATCACTGCCCTGAGTGACTCCATCTTGAATTTGAACCTTTGTATGTAAGTGTTCAAAGACTTCAGATTTAAAATAGGTCTCACCGAGCCGTCTGGCTTCGGTATCACAAACAGCGTGGAATAATACCCCTTCCCTTGTTGCAGGAGGGGTACCTTGATTATCACCTGCTGGGAATACAGCTTGTGAATTGCCTCCAATACTGCCTCCCTGTCGGCGGGAGACGTTGGTAAAGCAGACTTCAGGAAACGGCGAGGGGGAGACGTCTCGAACTCCAATTTGTACCCCTGAGATACTACCTGAAGGATCCAGGGGTCCACTTGCGAGTGAGCCCACTGCGCACTGAAATTCTTGAGACGGGCCCCCACCGTGCCTGAGTCCGCTTGTAAGGCCCCAGCGTCATGCTGAGGACTTGGCAGAAGCGGGAGAGGGCTTCTGCTCCTGGGAATTGGCTGTCTGTTGCAGTCTTTTTCCCCTTCCTCTGCCCCGGGGCAGAAATGAGGAGCCTTTTGCCCGCTTGCCCTTATGGGGATGAAAGGACTGCGCCTGATAAGACGGCGTCTTTTTATGCTGAGAGGCGACCTGGGGTAAAAAAGTGGATTTCCCAGCCGTTGCCGTGGCCACCAGGTCCGATAGACCGACCCCAAATAACTCCTCCCCTTTATAAGGCAATACTTCCATATGCCGTTTAGAATCCGCATCACCTGACCACTGTCGCGTCCATAAACTTCTTCTGGCAAAAATGGACAGCGCACTCACTCTTGATGCCAGAGTGCAAATATCCCTCTGTGCATCTCGCATATATAGAAATGCATCTTTTAAATGCTCTATAGTTAACAATATACTGTCCCTATCCAGGGTATCAATATTTTCAGTCAGGGAATCCGACCAAGCCACCCCAGCGCTGCACATCCAGGCTGAGGCGATTGCTGGTCGCAGTATAACACCAGTATGTGTGTATATACATTTTAGGATATTCTCCAGTTTTCTATCACCTGGTTCCTTGAGGGCGGCCGTATCAGGAGACGGTAACGCCACTTGTTTTGATAAGCGTGTGAGCGCTTTATCCACCCTAGGGGGTGTTTCCCAACGTGCCCTAACCTCTGGCGGGAAAGGGTATAATGCCAATAATTTTTTTAGAAATTATCAGTTTTTTATCGGGGGAAACCCACGCTTCATCACACACCTCATTTAATTCATCTGATTCAGGAAAAACTACGGGTAGTTTTTTTCACACCCCACATAATACCCTTTTTAGTGGTACTTGCAGTATCAGAAATGTTTAAAACCTCCTTCATTGCCGTGATCATGTAACGTGTGGCCCTACTGGAAGTCACGTTTGTCTCCTCACCGTCGACACTGGAGTCAGTATCCGTGTCGATGTCTGTATCTACCATCTGAGGTAACGGGCGTTTTAGAGCCCCTGATGGTTTTTGAGACGCCTGGACAGGCACTAGCTGATTAGCTGGCTGTCTCATGTCATCAACTGTCTTTTGTAAAGAACTGACACTGTCACGTAAATCCTTCCATAAAGCCATCCACTCAGGTGTCGACTCCCTAGGGGGTGACATCTTTATTATAGGCAATTGCTCCGCCTCCACATCATTTTCCTCCTCATACATGTCGACACAACGTACCGACACACAGCACACACACAGGGAATGCTCTGTTAGAGGACAGGACCCCACTAGCCCTTTGGGGAGACAGAGGGAGAGTATACCAGCACACACCAGAGCGCTATATATATATATATATATATATATAGGGACAACCTTATATAAGTGTTTCTCCCTTTATAGCTGCTCTATTGTTAATATTGCGCCTAATTAGTGCCCCCCTCTCTTGTTTTACCCTTATCCGTAGTGTAGGACTGCAGGGGAGAGTCAGGGAGACGTCCTTCCAGCGGAGCTGTGAGGGAAAATGGCGCCTGTGTGCTGAGGAGATAGGCTCCGCCCCCTTCTCGGCGGCCTTTCTCCCGCTTTTTTGTGGAAAACTGGCAGGGGTTAAAATTCATCCATATAGCCCTGGGGCTATATGTGATGCATTTTTCGCCAGCCAAGCTGTTTCTATTGCTGCTCAGGGCACCCCCCCTAGCGCCCTGCACCCTCAGTGACCGGAGTGTGAAGTGTGCTGAGAAGCAATGGCGCACAGCTGCAGTGCTGTGCGCTACCTTGTGGAAGACAGGATGTCTTCTGCCGCCGATTTTCTTCTGGCTCTGTAAGGGGGCCGGCGGCGCGGCTCTGGGACCGAGCTCCAAGGCTGGGCCTGTGATCGGTCCCTCTGGAGCTAATGGTGTCCAGTAGCCTAAGAAGCCCAATCCACTCTGCACGCAGGTGAGTTCGCTTCTTCTCCCCTTAGTCCCTCGATGCAGTGAGCCTGTTGCCAGCAGGTCTCACTGAAAATAAAAAACCTAAACTAAAACTTTCACTAAGAAGCTCAGGAGAGCCCCTAGTGTGCACCCTTCTCGTTCGGGCACAAAAATCTAACTGAGGCTTGGAGGAGGGTCATAGGGGGAGGAGCCAGTGCACACCAGGTAGTACTAAAGCCTTCTATTTGTGCCCAGTCTCCTGCGGAGCCGCTATTCCCCATGGTCCTTACGGAGTCCCCAGCATCCACTAGGACGTCAGAGAAACAGGGACGCTGTCTGCCGTAATGTGGAAAAAAGGGGACGCTGTCTGCTGTATGTGGAAAAAAGGGGACGCTGTCTGCCGTAATGTGTAAAAGGTTGACGCTGTCTGCCGCAATGTGTAAAAAGGGGAATCTATCTGCCATAAGGTGTATAAGGTGTAGGGGTGCTACCGTGCGGTGTAATTTGAATAATGGAGACTACTGTGCACTGATTTGGTATTATTTTGTGGCCACACCCCTTCCACACAAAGCCACACCCCTATTTTTTTTGCGCGCGCCTAAGGTGTGCACTGCTCCTGTTTTACATGTAGTAGGGGGCTCTGATGTCATTTCTTGCCTGCGGTGTCCAGGCCAAACCCCACGAAACAGCGGCCAATCGCCGCCGTTCCACCCCCTCCCGCCCAGCGATCGACTCTGCCTGTCAATCAGGCAGAGGCGATCACATCCCTGCTATGGCCTTCGGCCGTCTGGCGTGCGCCGGTGCACTACGGCGCTGGCGCATGTGCAGTAAGGACCCGTTTGCTCTGTTGCGTTAAAACGCAGCAAGCGATCGGGTCAGAATGACCCCCTTTATCTGTAAATGATATCACTGACTTACCAGATGTAAATGCAGAAGGCCAGCATTACCACCAATGAGAAGAAGTAGAAACATGTAGCTGCAATCAGCAATCCTGCAAGAAAGAAACAGGTTCTGTGAATAAGCGTCATGTCATTTACAGCTGTGTTACACATAGATCAATTCCTTATGGGCATAAGCGCAATACTAGACAAATGATGCCCCAATGTCACCCAGCTGCTGCCAGCGGAAGATGTCACTGATCCCTATTACTAACACATAGCACATATATGTCTGACTTTCATCACTGTTAGTTACCTGTGTCTGTAGGAACATAAGGGTCTTCTGTCCCCTGGACACCGGCATGGTCTGCGGAGACACCTACATGTGTGGCTGATGTAAGGCCACGGAGAGAATAGAGAAGATTAGCAATGTGTAGGAAGATGGCACTTACCTTCAGTTGCACAATAGGTGCTCCCTGACCTGCTGTAATAATGAGAAATATCATCAAAAATGTCTAAGTATGAGAACATTTCTGCACGTCTTTCTCTGACAAAAACTACCTATCGAAAGCAGAGGCGTAACTAAGGGGGGTCGAGCAGGGTATGTGCCCTGGGCACTGTGGCAGACCCAGCAGAAGGGGGTGCCACTGGCCAGGGCTTTGTACCTGCTCGTCCGCCTCCATCAATGTGCTGCTGATGCTGGGTGCCTGCTCTGTGACAATGAGCAGCAGAAGCAGAGAGTGACAGTGGGGGTCAGAGGAGCATGTGCTGAGCCCCGATTGGTGGAACCCAGCACATGCTCATATGACCCGAGTAGGGGGCGGGGCAACAGCAGCATCTTCTACAGCTCTTCTCCTGGGCCCTGGCTGGCAGCGTGGAAGAGGAGGGAGCAGCAGCTTGAGGCTACAAGTCATCAAGGTGAGGGCACCTGTGTGTGTGTCAGGAGCGTTTCTTGGTGTGCACAAGCAGTGCCTTCGCCCGGGGCGCTGCGGCCTGGGGGCGTGGCCGCAGTAACCCCGCAGGCACCGCTGCCTACCCGCTCCCCGCTCCACGGCTGCAGGAGACGCCGTGGGCAGTGTGGGCGTCCGCTGCAGCCGGCTCCAGGGACAGACACCAGAGGTCAGTATTGACCTTTAGTGTCTGTGCGGTGCTGCTATGGGAAAAACGTCATGACGTCTCTCCCATAGAGAGGAGCCGGTGGCCACACGGAGCAGCAGCAGTGGTCGGGAAGCAGGAGCGGGGCAGTGGTAAGTATTGTTTATTTTTATTTTTGTGCGTGTATTTTTGTAAGCAGCGACAGGGGGCACAGCGACAGGGGTCAAAGCAACAGGGAGCACAACTACTGGGGGCAAGAAAGAGGGGGCACAACTACTGGGGCAAAGAAACGGGGCACAACTACTGGGGGCAAAGCAACTGGGGCACAACTACTGGGGGCACAACTACTGGTGCACATCTACAGGGGGCACAACTAATGGGGGCAAAGCAACGGGGGCACAACTACTGGGGGCACAACTACTGGGGCACATCTACAGGGGGCACAACTACTGGGGGCACAGCTACTGTGAGCATGACTGTGGTCACGCCCCTCCCCTATGAAGCCACGCCCCTATTATTTTTTTTTGCACGCACTAAGTGTTCTGCTGCGGGGGGGGGGTGCAGTGGAAACTTTCGCACTGGGCATCACAAGGTGTGGAACCGGCCCTGGTGTGTGTGTGTGTGTGTGTGTGTGTGTGAGTGTGTGTGTGTGTGTGTGTGTGTGTGTGTCACCGTGACCCTGACTGTATACGTGTCCATGTCCCTCTCCCCCCACCAGTGTGTGTCTCCATATCCCTCTCTCCCCACCAGGGTGTCTCTCCATGTCCCCTTACCCTCATCAACAGTGTGTCTCCATGCCCCCTACCCCTCATCAGCTGTGTGTCTCCATGCCCCTACCCTCATCAGCAGTGTGTGTCTCCATGCCCCCCACCCCCTCCGTGTGTGTCTCCATATCCTCCTCCCCGATTAGCAGTGTGTGTCTCCATGCCTCTCTCCCCCCACCAGCAGTGTGTCTCCATGCCCCCACCCCCTCCAGTGTGTGTCTCCATATCCCACTCCCCGATTAGCAGTGTGTGTCTCCATGCCTCCCTACCCCCATCAGCAGTGTGTGTCTCCATATCCCTGTCCCCCACCAGTGTCACCATGCCCACCACCCCCTCCAGTGTGTGTCTCTATGCCCTACATCCCCCCACCAGTGTGTCTCCATGCCGCCCCCCCTCCAGTGTGTGTCTCTATGCCCTACATCCCCCCCACCAGTGTGTCTCCATGCCGCCCCCCTCCAGTGTGTGTCTCCATGCCCCCTCCCCCACCACCAGTGTGAGTATCTCCATTCAACATCACAGGGGAGCCTGTCTACCACATTGTGGTGTTAGTTGCATATGTTAGTACATATGTGATTAGCATCGCTGCGGTAGGGGGCGAGGAGCAGCAATGTATTTTAATACATCCCACCCTCTCTGTCAGAATGCCAGCACAGGGCGCTCAGGTGCGGTATCCCTGACAGCAACAGCATGGGCTCCCAGCGCATGGGACACACACAGAGACGCAGAGTGCGATGGCGTGTGCTGAATGACGATGCAGGGGGAGGTGATGGTGTGCTGAATGATGACGCAGGGGGAGGTGATGGTGAGCTGAATGATGATGCAGGGGGAGGTGATGGTGTGCTGAATGATGATGCAGGGGGAGGTGATGGTGTGCTGAATGATGATGCAGGGGGAGGTGATGGTGTGCTGAATGATGACGCAGGGGGAGGTGATGGTGTGCTGAATGATGACGCAGGGGGAGGTGATGGTGAGCTGAATGATGATGCAGGGGGAGGTGATGGTGTGCTGAATGACGACGCAGGGGGAGGTAATGGTGTGCTGAATGATGACGCAGGGGGAGGTGATGGTGAGCTGAATGATGATGCAGGGGGAGGTGATGGTGTGCTGAATGATGACGCAGGGGGAGGTGATGGTTTTTCTGAATGATTACGCAGGGGAAGGTGATGGTGTGCTGAATGATGATGCAGGGGGAGGTGATGGTTTTTCTGAATGATTACGCAGGGGGAGGTGATGGTGTGCTGAATGATGACGCAGGGGGAGGTGATGGTGTGCTGAATGATGATGCAGGGAGAGGTGATGGTGTGCTGAATGATGATGCAGGGGGAGGTGATGGTGTGCTGAATGATTACGCAGGGGGAGGTGATGGTGTGCTGAATGATGATGCAGGGGGAGGTGATGGTGTGCTGAATGATGATGCAGGGGGAGGTGATGGTGTGCTGAATGATTACGCATGGGGAGGTGGTGTGCTGAATGATGATGCAGGGGGAGGTGATGGTGTGCTGAATGACGATGCAGGGGGAGGTGATGGTGTGCTGAATGACGATGCAGGGGGAGGTGATGGTGTGCTGAATGATGATGCAGGGGGAGGTGATGGTGTGCTGAATGATGATGCAGGGGGAGGTGATGGTGTGCTGAATGATGATGCAGGGGGAGGTGATGGTGTGCTGATGATGCAGGGGGAGGTGATGGTGTGCTGAATGATGACGCAGGGGGAGGTGATGGTGTGCTGAATGATGACGCAGGGGGAGGTGATGGTGTGCTGAATGATGATGCAGGGGGAGGTGATGGTGTGCTGAATGATGATGCAGGGGGAGGTGATGGTGTGCTGAATGATAATGCAGGGGGAGGTGATGGTGTGCTGAATGATGATGCAGGGGGAGGTGATGGTGTGCTGAATGATGACGCAGGGGGAGGTGATGGTGTGTTGAATGATGATGTAGGGGGAGGTGATGGTGTGCTGAATGATGATGCAGGGGGAGGTGATGGTGTGCTGAATGATGATGCAGGGGGAGGTGATGGTGTGCTGATGATGCAGGGGGAGGTGATGGTGTACTGAATGATGACGCAGGGGGAGGTGATGGTGTGCTGAATGATGATGCAGGGGGAGGTGATGGTGTGCTGAATGACGACACAGGGGGATGTGATGGTGTGCTGAATGATGCTGCACGGGAGGTGATGGTGTGGCTGAGAGATGACACGGGAGACATGATGGTGTGGCTGAGAGACGCAGGGTATGACACAGGGGGCAGGGTGTGACAGTGGGCAGGATGTGACACAGGGGGCAGTATGTGAGTCTTGTTGAACCACTGTTGCATGATGCTGACCTTGTTAATATTCCTACACATACAGGCATCTTCTGGATGATGGGATCTCCTACAAGAATACTGATTACCGACTGAAGACGCCGTCTGCCTCAGAGGATACAGTTCTTCAGAGGTACGCTGAATGTTGTATTGAAAAGAATGTTCCCAGTGGCACATGAAAAGGGTTGCGTGCCATGTTGCCACACCCCATTTTCAGTGGCCACACCCCTTCTATTATGTGACCATGCCCATTTTTTTCCAGCACACAATTTCTTTATAAGGCTTTTGATTTCTTTTTGGGGGGGCATTCTAAATTTTATCCCTGGGCTCCAAAAAATAAGATTTTACTCACCGGTAAATCTATTTCTCGTAGTCCGTAGTGGATGCTGGGAACTCCGAAAGGACCATGGGGGGGAATAGCGGCTCCGCAGAAGACTGGGCACAACTAAAGAAAGCTTTAGGTCACCTGGTGTGCACTGGCTCCTCCCACTATGACCCTCCTCCAAGCCTCAGTTAGGATACTGTGCCCGGACGAGCTGACATAATAAGGAAGGATTTTGAATCCCGGGTAAGACTCATACCAGCCACACCAATCACACCGTATAACTCGTGATACTATACCCAGTTAACAGTATGAAATACAACTGAGCCTCTCAACAGATGGCTCAACAATAACCCTTTAGTTAACAATAACTATGTACCAGTATTGCAGACAATTCGCACTTGGGATGGGCGCCCAGCATCCACTACGGACTACGAGAAATAGATTTACCGGTGAGTAAAATCTTATTTTCTTTGACGTCCTAGTGGATGCTGGGAACTCCGAAAGGACCATGGGGATTATACCAAAGCTCCCAAACGGGCGGGAGAGTGCGGATGACTCTGCAGCACCGAATGAGAGAACTCCAGGTCCTCCTCAGCTAGGGTATCAATTTTGTAGAATTTAGCAAACGTGTTTGCCCCTGACCAAGTAGCAGCTCGGCAAAGTTGTAAAGCCGAGGCCCCTCGGGCAGCCACCCAAGATAAGCCCACTTTCCTCGTGGAGTGGGCTTTTACTGATTTAGGCTGCGGCAGTCCAGCTGCAGAATGCGCCAGCTGAATTGTGCTACAAATCCAGCGAGCAATAGTCTGCCTAGAAGCAGGAGAACCCAGTTTGTTGGGTGCATACAGGATAAACAGCGAGTCAGTTCTCCTGACTCCAGCCGTCCTGGAAAAATAATTTTTCAAGGCCCTGACTACGTCCAGTAACTTGGAATCCTCCAAGTCCCTAGTAGCCGCAGGCACTACAATAGGTTGGTTCAAGTGAAAAGCTGATACCACCTTAGGGAGAAACTGGGGACGAGTCCTCAATTCTGCCCTATCCATATGGAAAATCAGATAAGGGCTTTTATATGACAAAGCCGCCAATTCTCATACACGCCTGGCCGAAGCCAAGGCCAAGAACATGACCACTTTCCACGTAAGATATTTTAGATCCACGGTTTTTCGTGGCTCAAACCAATGTGATTTTAAGAAACTCAACACCACGTTGAGATCCCAAGGTGCCACTGGAGGCACAAACAGGGGCTGAATATGCAGCACTCCTTTTACAATGTCTGAACTTCAGGTACTGAAGCTAGTTCTTTTTGGAAGAAAATCGACAGAGCCGAGATCTCTATCTTAATGGAGCCTAATTTTAGGCCCATAGTCACTCCTGCTTGTAGGAAATGCAGAAATCGACCTAGTTGAAATTCCTCTGTTGGGGCCTTTTTGGCCTCACACCAAGCAACATATTTCCGCCATATGCGGTGATAATGTTTTGCAGTTACATCTTTCCTGGCTTGAATCAGCGTAGGAATTACTTCCTCCGGAATGCCCTTTTCCTTTAGGATCCGGCGTTCAACCGCCATGCCGTCAAAACGCAGCCGCGGTAAGTCTTGGAACAGACAGGGCCCCTGCTGCTGCAGGTCCTGTCTGAGCGGCAGAGGCCATGGGTCCTCTGATATAATTTCTTGAAGTTCTGGGTACCAAGCTCTTCTTGGCCAATCCGGAACCACGAGTATCGTTCTTACTACTCGCCTTCTTATTATTCTCAGTACCTTTGGTATGAGAGGCAGAGGGGGGAACACATAAACCGACTGGTACACCCACGGTGTTACCAGAGCGTCCCCAGCTATCGCCTGAGGGTCCCTTGACCTGGCGCAATATCTTTTATAGCTTTTTGTTGAGGCGGGACGCCATCATGTCCACCTGTGGCCTTTCCCAATGGTGTACAATCCTTTGGAAGACTTCTGGATGAAGTCCCCACTCTCCCGGGTGGAGGTCGTGTCTGTTGAGAAGATCTCCTTCCCAGTTGTCCACTCCGGGAATGAACACTGCTGACAGTGCTAACACATGATTTTCCGCCCATCGGAGAATCCTTGTGGCTTCTGCCATCGCCATCCTGCTTCTTGTGCCGCCCTGTTGGTTTACATGGGCGACTGCCGTGATGTTGTCTGATTGGATCAGTACCGGCTGGTTTTGAAGCAGAGGCCTTGCCTGATTCAGGGCATTGTAAATGGCCCTCAGTTCCAGAATATTTATGTGTAGGGAAGTCACCTGACTTGACCAAAGTCCCTGGAAGCTTCTTCCCTGTGTGACTGCCCCCCAGCCTCAAAGGCTGGCATCCATGGTCACTAGGACCTAGTCCTGTATGCCGAACCTGCGGCCCTCTTGAAGATGGGCACTCTGCAGCCACCACAGTAGAGATACCCTGGTCCTTGGAGACAGGGTTATCAGCCGATGCATCTGAAGATGTGATCCGGACCACTTGTCCACCAGGTTCCACTGAAAAGTTCTTGCATGGAACCTGCCGAATGGGATTGCTTCGTAGGAAGCTACCATTTTTCCCAGAACTCGCGTGCAATGATGCACCGATACCTGTTTTGGCTTCAGGAGGTCTCTGACTAGAGATGACAGCTCCTTGGCTTTCTCCTCCGGGAGAAACACTTATTTCTGGTCTGTGTCCAGAACCATCCCCAGGAACAGTAGATGTGTCGTAGGAACCAGCTGTGACTTTGGACTGTTTAGAATCCAACCGTGCTGTTGTAGCACTTTCCAAAATAGTGCTACCCCGACTAACAACTGCTCCTTGGACCTCGCCCTTATAAGGAGATTTCCAAGTACGGGATAATTAAAACTCCCTTTTTTTCGAAGGAGTATCATCATTTCGGCCATTACCTTGGTAAACACCCTCGGTGCCATGTACAGTCCAAACGGCAGTGTCTGGACTTGGTAATGGCAATCCTGTACCACAAATCTGAGGTACTCCTGGTGAGGATGGTAAATTAGGACATGCAGGTAAGCATCCTTGATGTCCCGGGATACCATGTAATCCCCCTCGTCCAGGCTTGCAATAACCGCCCTGAGCGATTCCATCTTGAACTTGAATTTTTGTTATGTATGTGTTCAAGGATTTTAAATATAAAATGGGTCACACCGAACCATGCGGTTTCGGTACCCCAAACAGTGTGGAATAGTAACCCCGTCCTTGTTGAAGTAGGGGCACCTTGAGTATTACCTGCTGGGAATACAGCTTATTAATTGCCTCTAGCACAGCCTCCCTGCCTGAGGGAGTTGTCGGCAAGGCAGATTTGAGGAAACGGCGGGGGGGGATACATCTCGAATTCCAGCTTGTACCCCTGAAATACTACTTGAATGAAACAGGGATCCACCTGTGAGTGAGCCCACTGATCGCTGAAATTTTTGAGACGGCCCCCCACCGTACCTGGCTACACCTGTGGAGCCCCCGCGTCTTGCTGTGGACTCAGAGGAAGCGGGAGAAGAATTTTGATTCTGGGAACTGGCTGACTGGTGCAGCTTTTTCCCTCTTCCCTTGTCTCTGTACAGAAAGGAAGCGCCTTTGACCCGCTTGCTTTTCTGAAGCCGAAAGGACTGTACCTGATAATACAGTGCTTTCTTAGTCTGTGAGGAGACCTGAGGTAAAAATATTTCTTCCCAGCTGTTGCTGTGGATACGAGGTCCCAGAGACCATCCCCAAATAATTCCTCACCCTTATAAGGCAGAATCTCTATGCGCCTTTTAAAGTCAGCATCACCTGTCCAGTGACAGGTCTCTAATACCCTCCTGACAAAATGGACATTACATTCATTTTGGATGCCAGCCGGCAACATATCCCTCTGTGCATCCCTCATATAAAAGACGACGTCTTTAATATGTTCTCATGTTAGCAAACTAGTATGTTTGACAGGGTCACCAACCACGCTGCAGCAGCACGATCTGCAGGTCTCAGTCTAGTTCCTGAGTGTGTAAATACAGACTTCAGGATAGCATCCTGCTTTTTATCAACAGGTACCTTCAAAGTGGCCGTTCCTAAGATGGCAGTGCCACCTTTTTTGACAACCGTGAGAGCGCCTTATCCACCCTAGGGGATATTTCCCAGCGTAACTTATCCTCTGGCGGGAAAGGGTATGCCATCAGTAACTTTTTAGAAATTACCAGTTTCTTATCGGGGGAACCCACGCTTTTCACACACTTCATTCATTTATCTGATGGGGGAACAAAACACTGCCTGCTTTTTCTCCCCAAACATAAAACCCATTTTTAGAGGTACTTGGGTTAATGTCAGAAATGTGTAACACATTTTTTATTGCCGGGATCAAGTCACGGATGTTCCTAGTGGATTGTGTATATGTCTCAACCTTGTCGACATTGGAGTCAGACTCCGTGTCGACATCTGTGACTGCCATCTGAGGGAGCGGGCGTTTTTGAACCCCTGATGGCCTTTGAGACGCCTGGGCAGGCGTGGGCTGAGAAGCCGGCTGTCCCACAGCTGTTACGTCATCCACCCTTTTATGTAAGGAGTTGACACTGTCGGTTAATACCTTCCACCTATCCATCCACTCTGGTGTCGGCCCCACAGGGGGCGACATCACATTTATCGGCATCTGCTCCGTCACCATATATGCCTCCTCATCAAACATGTCGACACAGCCGTACCGACACACCGCACACACACAGGGAATGCTCTGACTGAGGACAGGACCCCACAAAGCCCTTTGGGGAGACAGAGAGAGAGTATGCCAGCACACACCAGAGCGCTATATAATGTGGGGATTAACACTATAACTGAGTGAATTTTCCCCAATAGCTGCTTGTATATACCATATTGCGCCTAAATTTAGTGCCCCCCCCCCTCTCTTTTTAACCCTTTGAGCCTGAAAACTACAGGGGAGAGCCTGGGGAGCTTTCTTCCAGCTGCACTGTGAAGAGAAAATGGCGCCAGTGTGCTGAGGGAGATAGCACCGCCCCTTTTTCGCGGACTTTTCTCCCGCTTTTTTATGGATTCTGGCAGGGGTATTTATCACATATATAGCCTCTGGGGCTATATATTGTGATTGTTTTGCCAGCCAAGGTGTTTTTATTGCTTCTCAGGGCGCCCCCCCCAGCGCCCTGCACCCTCAGTGACCGGAGTGTGAAGTGTGTATGAGGAGAAATGGCGCACAGCTGCAGTGCTGTGCGCTACCTTGGTGAAGACAGATGTCTTCTGCCGCCGATTTTCCGGACCTCTTCTTGCTTCTGGCTCTGTAAGGGGGACGGCGGCGTGGCTCCGGGACCGAACACCAAGGACGGGCCTGCGGTCGATCCCTCTGGAGCTAATGGTGTCCAGTAGCCTAAGAAGCCCAAGCTAGCTGCAAGCAGGTAGGTTTGCTTCTTCTCCCCTTAGTCCCTCGGTGCAGTGAGCGTGTTGCCAGCAGGTTTCACTGAAAATAAAAAACCTAAATATATACTTTCTTATTAGAGGCTCAGGAGAGCCCCTAGTGTGCAACAGCCTCGGCCGGGCACAAAAATCTAACTGAGGCTTGGAGGAGGGTCATAGTGGGAGGAGCCAGTGCACACCAGGTGACCTAAAGCTTTCTTTAGTTGTGCCCAGTCTCCTGCGGAGCCGCTATTCCCCATGGTCCTTTCGGAGTTTCCAGCATCCACTAGGACGTCAGAGAAATGTCTGTTTTTGGGGACTATCCCACAATTATTATTTGATAAATAGGCCCCTATATATAGCCCTGCAATAACTTTTGCAAAAAAAATACATACTCTTTTGGGAGTATATTTATTAATAATCGGGAATTGTCCCAATAATTAAAATTTGTTACTGGCTCTTATAGTGGCAATAAGAAATGAAGGATCTCTGGAATGTACCACAGATCACTTGGGATACGCATCTCATGGGGATCCATCCGCTTGATACTCCACAGAAAGCTTGGTCTGAGCAAGGTTTCTGCACACTGGTTGCCCCATCATCTGACTGGAGAGCAAAAGGAGGCTAATGGATAGGCCCAGGTCTCAGCACCAACGACGTTTCGACCCTAACTGGTTAGACCAGTGAGCCTGTTTAGGACAATTCCAGACCCTGTTTTTCACCAGTTCCCTGGAGGTATGTAGAGATTTTGTACTTAGGTCATATGCCCCCTACACACACGGTGATCCGCTGCTGAGTTGCCCGATGCCCCGCCCCTCCACCCTGCTGCCTATTCTGCTTCTCCCTCTCCTGCTGCCTCAAGCTGCAAGGTCCCTGTCTCTTTACATACAGGACCTGTCTCCTCTCCAGAGAGCACAAACTTTGTCTCTCACATGAGGTAAAATCCTCTCCTCAGCTCCTGAGGTACCGCTCTCCTCAGGTACCTCTACAATCTCCTCAACTAGAGATGGCTACTGAGTGAATGTCTCAACACACTGACTCGAATCTTGTAGATGTTCGAATGATTTGAGTCAGGAAAAGCTGAAGTGTCAAGACATGATACTCACTACAGCAGCCTCTCTCCCCAGTTCACACACACTCACATACAACACAGCGCAGCCCACATGTCTTTTTGCCAAGTTCTAAGTGACTCCCATGCTCAGGATCTGCCCCCTTGTCTCTCCCCCAGGCGATGGCTCTCCTCTCCTGATGAGTCCTGAGTGACTCCTGGGATTAGGATTCGCCCCCTTGTCTCTGCTCCGAGTCCTTCTGCAGTGCGATGCATTGAAGATGAGCTAGGGATGGCCATCGGTGTGTTCACCATCGATGGTGAAACTGTGAGTGACCATCGATGGTCACTAACAAGGGCGTAGCTACCATTGGTGCAGGTAGTGTAGCTGCTATGGGGCACAGAACCGAAAGAAGCCCACCTTTCCTGTCACAGTTACATGTGCTATATACATTTTACATAAGTAGATACATAAGGGCCCTTACAAACTTTTGCCTTTGTGCCTACAATACATCTAGTTATGCCCCTGGTCTTCATCATTGTGATGTGGTATAAAATGAGCGAAGGGCATTATAATGTGGCATAATATGAACTGTGGGCACTGTAATGTGGCACAATATCAAGTGGAGGCACTGTAATGTGGCATAATATGAACTGGGGCACTGTATGTCATAACAAGAGTTGGGGGTACTGTGTTATATAATGTGTACTGGCAGCACTACAATGTGAACTAGGGCATTACTATGATTCATAAAATATACTCGTGCACTACTATGGGGCATAACATTAACTAAGGCTCTACTATAGCTCAGGAAATCAACTAGGGCACCATCACAGGGCATACAATTTACAGCTGCTACAGATAGCTGTATCTCTAGAAGCATTTAAACAGGGGGCCCCTTCAACAATCTGGTTCTCTTCCATCGATGGCAAAACTATTCGACATCGTCCATAAACCATGGATGATTATGAATCATTGATGGTCGATGGCCATCCCTGAGGTGAGCCGTGAGCTGAGACACTGTGTTGAGCCACTCCACTGAGCTGAATCACATGACTCGATGCACACCAGTGTCTCAGCTTGCCCATCTCGATCCTCAACTGCTGCCTATTGCAGGCTCCTCCCCCCTGCTCAGGGCTCATGGCAGTGATTTCTAACTGCACAGGGAGTTTCTAGAAAAGTCTCTGGCACTTTCTCTGCTCGTGTACATTTCTTATGTATATTTGCACAATAATACATTAAATATACATCTTTTAATAATAAACAGTACTTTATATTATACAGTACAAACTGTATATGTACTCTGCCTCTTTCCCATAACTCCCATTATGTGGATGGAGGTTACATACAGAGCCGTCCCTAACCAATATGATGCCCTAGGCAAGATTTTGGCTGGTGCTCCCTTGCACAGATGCTAGTTCCGCCTCTGACCCTGTACCTCTTTCCCAGCGCCATCACCCCTCACCCATACCAGTCCTCGTTTTGGTGCTCTTAACCCCTATATTTTAAATAGAAACAGTGTGCACATTCATTGCCAGCCCAAAGCGGTGGATGTTCTTGCTGGGAAGGGGTATGGCCACACAATAATACCTCTAGTTAAAATTACGCCACACAGTACTGCAACTTTATTCACATTATATCATGCAATAGTGTCTCTTATTCTCGTTACATCACACGGTTGTACCACATTACTCCTCACAGTAGTGCCCCTTATTCACATTACACCACACCATATTGCTCTTTATTCACATTAGACCACGCAGTAGTGCCCTTTCTTTACATTACGCCACAAAGTACTGTAGTACACCTTATACACATAATGCCGCACATCAGTAATGCATTTCATATGCAGATAGAACCGCAGTCACACACAGAATATAGGCATGCTGCATATCATTTGAATCAGCAGAAGCTGCTTGTGACCCTAGGTATTCCAAATGCCCTATGCATTTGCCTAGTTTGCCTATGCCTAGGATCGGCTCTGGTTACACAGACATTAATCACCTTTAGTATGAGCAATAATACCTCTAGTTAAAATTACGCCACACAGTACTGCAACTTTATTCACATTATATCATGCAATAGTGTCTCTTATTCTCGTTACATCACACGGTTGTAGAGAAAAAGGAAAGATAGATTAAAGCGCTCCAATAACACCCAAGATTTACATATACACACCAATGGGTGAAAAAAATACAAATAAATAACAGTACCGTATTAAATAATACTGGTATATAACTTTCCAATTTTTGAGATGGATTAGAACTCCTTCACCTATGCCAGAGCTTTTTTACGGCTCATAAAAGGAGTAGAAAGAAAAAATGCAATAGTGCAAATTATCTTCTTTACAACACGATATTTATTTGATCCATCACATTTATACCTAACAGAAGCAGTCACTAGCGTATAGTTATCCTCACAGACAACAACAGCAGCTGGGGTTTAGAGATGGTCACAGGTAGACGTTCCACAAACGAATATTCCAATGATGAAGTGTAAACTCTTCACACCTATATGAGCACGAATTGCTCGTAGGAGGTATAGATGATAAAAAAAGGTGCAATAGTGCAATTAACTTTTTAAAAACATACACATTTATTTTAAAATATCGCACTTACACCAAAACAGACGGTTAAGAACATATAGAAATGTATTTCCAATGGCCTCAGCAGCAGCTGGTAATAGGGTCCTGAATGCTCCAGAAGGAAAATGGAACCAAGGATAAGGGCTCCGGAAGCCGTAATCCAAGTCAGCAACCCGATGTCAGCTACAGATGTAAGTCCACAAAGGATAATACAGCAGGGAGACACGTACGCTTAACGCGTTTCAGACAGTCTTTGTCCTTCCTCAGAAGCGTAATTGAGCTCTCCCCCGAAACTCCTACTTATACCCTAACTAATACAATCAAACAGCTGCTCTACATTTCCGCTAATCGGTACATTAACCCAGGTGCGCACGCGCCAGGATGCTTGAATGGCCGGATCCAGTATGGCCGTGCGTTCCATTTTACCGGAAGTCTCTGCACTGAAATGTTCTGTCCGGAATCGGCTGTAATTATGCGTTCCAAGATACCGGAACTAGTATGGCTGAGCGTTCCATTTCACCGGAAGTCTTCACATCGAGATCCTACATCCGGAATCAGTAATAGTTATGCGTTCCAAAACGCCAGGAATCGTTCACTCCTCAGTATCTTTATATTCCAGACTTTTAGCAGCGTTCATATAATATAGGATGACTTTTAAAATACAGACGTCAATACCTCAAAAAATGAAAACATTATTAAAAAACAATACAACACTCACTAAAAAGTGTTAATATTAATAGCAGCACACATAAAGAGTAAAAGGCAGATCGAACAGCATATAAAGATAGCAAGACATAAATAAAAGGGTGCACACCTTAAATGGACATATCAGACTCAACATAAAAAACACTTCAACTCGAAGTCCCCATTGAGACCATTAGGTCCAAGGGTCCCCAAATGATGTATCCACCTCATCTCTGATTGAGATAGCCTTTTATCAATATTTCTAGTTCGCCAATTAGTTTGGATCTGCTGTATTCCAAAAAAACTACGTATATTACACTCTTTTGCATCATGGGTGGTTTTAAAATGAGCTGAAACAGTATGTGTTAATAATCCCTTACGAATATTATAAATATGCTCCGCAGCTCTCACTTTTAGGCATCTAGTGGTTTTTCCCACATAAAAATAACCACAAGAACATTCCAAAACATATATAATATTTTTAGAGTGACACGTAATGAACTCTTTTATCTCTACAGACTTGCCATTGATCATTACATTGCTGAATTTTCTCTCTTTACTTTTAACAGTTTTGCACATTAGGCAATCACCACAACGGTGATAGCCCTTAGTGCGTATACTCTGTCTTGGGTTCCGTTCAATGTGGCTTTTTACCAGATGATTTCTCAAAGAGGGAGCTCTCTTATAGATAAATATAGGTTTATCGGGGATCACGCTTCCCAATATGCTATCTTGTTTGAGTAATTTCCAATTAGCATTAAAAATATTTTCTATCTCTTTGTGTCGGGCATTAAATTGACTTATAAATGCCCATTGGTAGTCTTTGCTATCTTTATTTATCTTTACCTTTTCCTTTAAAAGGTCTTCTCTATTGATATTATTCACTCTGTCTCTGGTCTTTCTTAATGTCTCAGAAGAGTAACCTTTAGCTTGAAATCTTTCTGATAGATCATTTTGGTTTTTCGATACAAATAGCCTCATCTGTACAATTCCTTTTGATACGTATAAATTGGCTAAAGGGAATCGATCCCAGCCAATTGGAATGGTGTTGACTCGTTACATCAATAAAACTGTTTGAATCAGTTCCTTTACGAAACGTTTCTGTTTTTAATTTGTCTTTATCTATATAAATATTTAGATCTAAAAAAGATACTTCTTCAGTACTGATAGTAAAGGTCAAATTAATTGAAACCTCATTGGAATTCAAAAAAGTGCAAAAGTCATTTCATTTATCTATATCACCTCTCCATATAAAAAGTATATCGTCTATGAAACGTTGCCATGACACCAGGCTCACAGTAGTGCCCTTTCTTTACGTTACGCCACAAAGTACTGTAGTACACCTTATACACATAATGCCGCACATCAGTAATGCATTTTGTATGCAGATAGAACCGCAGTCACACACAGAATATAGGCATGCTGCATATCATTTGAATCAGCAGAAGCTGCTTGTGACCCTAGGTATTCCAAATGCCCTATGCATTTGCCTAGTTTGCCTAGGCCTAGGATCGGCTCTGGTTACACAGACATTAATCACCTTTAGTATGAGCAATAATACCCAGCCATCCTCTTCTACCTTTCCTATTCTCAAACTCTACCAACTGAGCAAGATTTACCAGCCCAGAATGACGTAAACGTATTGGAATTGACGCTGCAGCATGTAATACAAACAGCGGGCGTGACACAGACATCTACAATGCAGTGACAGTGTGTTATTGCCTCTGCATCTACGTCACACCACGCAGGCGTACCAGCTGTGCCCACGCAGAGAGTCGCAGGGACGCACTCACACAGACAAACGTATTGAAAATGTATTAGGCAAAAGTAGGCAATTTTATTAGGCAACCCTCAGAAATTTTGTGGAGAACCAAGGAGTATCAAAAGAGTAGGTCACCGTCTACATCTCGTCCCTTTCCCAGTGAATGGGCGTGGCAGCCTCGAAGCCTAATAGTGGAAAGTGCCTGGCCCCTCCCCCATAGTAATCAGCTGTATCTCCCCTTTTGTAACTCTCATTAAGGAGATCATTTTACAGTTGTCAGGTATGCTCAACTTGCCCCTGACTCTAAGGAGTCTATTCATCATCACTTCATTTATACAAAAGCAGATGAAAATTAACATTTATTTTACACACACTTCTTAAAATTAAGTCAGAGCCATTGAGATGGCGTACTGCTCCTGAATCTGGTCACAAGCTGCAGTTTACACAGCAGCTTATACAGGAAAAGGATCTTTTCAGATCCCTTCCCACTGCCAATGGCTGCCTGAGCCACTCCTGGGCCAACGCCATCCAATCTCCCTCTGTGGCACCTGAAGTCATCAATCCAATTACAGTATCACCTTATATTATACACTTTAGAACCCGCTGGTGCTAAAGTGTATGGTGCGCACCCAATCAGTGGCACACACTCTTGCCTGGACACTTGCTGGAGCTGCACAGTGTATGGAGCACACCTGACACACACTGCTGTGACTCCTGCAGCCGTGACCTCCGCTGCTGTGACCCCAGCTGCTGTGACCCCCACTGCTGTGACCCCTGCTGCTGTGACTCCAGCTGCCGTGACCCCCGCTGCTGTGACTCCTGCAGCTAAGCTGCTGTGACCCCTGCTACTCCAAGGTCATATTTATGGTGGCAGGCGTAGGATGGGAACTTTTACATATATGCAGTATTGCTGAATGTTACTAGATAGCTGTCAGGCGGCGGGCGGCAGCGCGTCGGAGTCCGGAGGAACGAGGATCCGAAAGGATCCAAGTTCCTCCAATCAGCGGCGATGGATTTGAAAAGGGCGCCGGACACGAGCCAATCGCTGCTCGCGGCCCGGCGCCCAATGAGGAGTCGCCGCGGCGGACCAATGGGAGTCCGCCGCGTCATAGCTCCGCCTCCTCCCAGCGCCTTATATCAGGCGCTGGGCGGCGGCGGAGCTCATTCGTGAGCCGGGGACGGAGCGGAGAAGAGCTCCAGAAGACATCAGGAAGACGCGGGCGGCAGCGGAAGCAGCGACGCCAGAAGAGGCCGAAGTCAAGCCGGGAAGGAGCTGAAGCCGACGGGACGGTGCCAGAAGAGGCGGAAGCGGCGGCCCAGCAGCGGAAGATCGGCGGAGAGTGCTGGGGAGCGAGGGAAGCAAGAGAGCTGACGAAGCTCCCCTCCCCAGCCTCTCCAACCGGTCCGGGTAAGAGGCCTTGGGCCTGCACCACCTTCTTATAGGCCCTCCTCCCTAGACCACCAGGCGTTCGGGCACTAGGCCCGTGGGCACATTCAGGTCCTCCCGACCTGTGAGCATTTAGTCGGGCCCTTCCGGCCCGTGGGCACCAATGGTCGGCTCGTCTGGGTCTGGGGCCACGCGCAGTCGGGGTCCCACCCGGCCCGTGGCTTGAAGGTCCAGACCCGACCGCTCCGTCACCTGGGGGTTCGGGTGTTTGGCCCGAGCCACCCTCCGCACCCAGTAGGCGGGCACTAGGCCCGGGGGATACATTCAGGCACTAGGCCTGTGGGAATATTAGAGGGCATTAGGCCCTAGTGTATTTCGGCCGCCAGAGGTATCAATAAGGTGACCCTGGGTGTTAGGCCTAGGTCACCCAGCTGGATAGTTAGGCGGGCACTAGGCCCGTGGGCGAATTCAGGCCTCCGGCCTGTGTGCGGTCAGGGGCACTAGGCCCTGGGAATAAGTCCCAGAGTTGAATAAAGGTGGCACTGGGCGCTAGGCCCGGCGCCTGAGGTGAGTAGATAGTAGGCCTGAGGCCCGTACGAGGGAGGGCGCAGGAGGTGGGTTGACCGTGCGGTGCCCACCCTCCCTACTTCCTTCGGCGGGTAGGGATTTCAAGAGACAGCACCGTGTTAAGTTGTGTTCCGATGTGTGTTGTTACCGTGCAGGGCAAATTGCTGTTATGAGGTTTGTGCATAGTTATGTTGCACCACACCCACAGAGCTAGTTTGAGGGCTCTGCCGTTGTAGTTAGTAAGGGTGTGACACTAGGTCTAGTTAGGCCCTACACGGCTGTTTTCTTTCTTTTGCCTCCTTACAGGGACCTGTACTGGAGAAGGTCGGAATACCGGAGTGTGAGACGGTGAGTAACCACGGTCTGAGTGTTTGGTGTGTTCTTTCTATCTCCCTTCCTTCAGGGCAACGGTGAGCCTGGTGCGAAAGTGCCGATAGGTGAAATTCGGGCTCTGAGGCGGACGCCTGTGATGACCCCCACCCAGCCCGGAGGCGCCTTTCTCTCAGCCACATAGGGTGTTGCGGTCCGCGGTTTGGGGAAACGGTATTCAACGGTCTTCTTCCTCTTAGGTTGTTGGGGCCCGGATCGTCCAGAAGTGTTTCCAGGACTCTCGAGGGTTCCGGCACCTGCGAGTGAGACCGTGCGGCGTCCGGTAAGTGGTACACCTGCTCGGCAGCAGGCTTTATACGCCCCGACGTTGCCCTCTCACATTTGGCGTAGTCGGCAGGATGTCGAACGCAGAGAACGTCGCTCCTCCGGGAGCGGGAAACGACGCCCCTCCGGGAGTAGAGAGGAAGTTCAATTTTGGACCGGCCTTGACACATACCCCTCGGTATGATGGCCAGAACATGCCGTTGGCAGACTGGAAGAAAAGACTGGAGGGGATCATCCAGCTGTATGGGGTGCCTCCAGAAATGCAGCTACACTTGGCATTGAATACGCTGGATGGAGATGCCTGGCGATCGGTGATCCTTGTTCTGGAAGAGGAACGTAAGACGTTGGATGAGGTACTCTCGATCCTCGAGGGTACCTATGGGAACACTGCGTCGGCAGGAACCTTGCGTCAGCAACTGTTCAATCGGTTTCAGAGGGAGGACGAATCCATACCCCAATTTGCTAACGCGCTACAGGACATGCTGAGCGAAATTACACGGCATGATCCGGAAGGTCTGGGGTCCTTGGTCAACCCCAGCCTGATGCTGAGGGATCAGTTTGCGTTGGGCCTCCGGAGTATACCCATCCGACAGATCCTGTTGGATAAAATCGCCAGCGATAAGACAATGACCTTCCGTCAGGTCCAAGTGGAGGCAGTCGCTAGAGACCGTAATGCTAATTTCGGGCCTTACGCCATGGCCCCACAATGGTCGGCACCGGTGTCCGCGGGGACCAGCCAGGAACCCAGTCCCATGGAAGTCTGTGTCCAAGATCTGAAGGCGGCATTCGCCAAGGTCACGCTGGAAATGAAGGCAGAAATCTCCCAGTTGCGGGATGAGGTACACCGGCAGAGAGGTTCGGAGGGGTCCGAGGATCGGGCGCCGCATCGGCGGCCCAAGGAATCACGGTCCAATGTAGGGGTGCCCGCCCCAGGGAAGGTAGGGGTCCCCGTTGTTACCGTTGCAATCGGTTTGGACACATTGCCCGGGAATGTAACGAGCCTAGGCAAGATCCTCCGTTAAACTAGAGTCCCTCGCGGTAGCGGGACCACCCGCGGGGGAGGTGGTCGGGGGAGAAACCACTATAGTGGATTCCGCCGACATAGTGGGGGAGTGTCCCGTTGTGATTGGGTGTCTTGGGGGAAAGGAACAGAAATGCCTGCTGGATACTGGCTCGCAGGTCACCACCATGTCTGAGGTTTTTTTCCTGGAACATTATTCCCATTTGAAGGATTCCGTGTTGGAAAGCTGGGTCACCCTCACGGCGGCCAACAATCTTCCTATTCCGGTTGTCGGAGTTGTGTGGATGGAGATCTCGATCTGCGGGCAGGCGTTGGGAAGGAAGGGAATACTGGTTGTGGGGAGCTTAGGCTTGAGTCACGGGCCCGTGATTGTGGGCATGAACGTCCTCCAGGATCTCAATCAGCTTTTGTTTCTGGAGAAGGGTCCGCAATACTGGAAGGAGATGGGTATTCAGCGGCCGGTACAACAAGCATTTCAGCAGGTAGGGAGAATCTGTGAAGCTGAACATCAAGAGGAGTCCCTGGGAGCGATTCGGACCGGTGGTCGGCAACAGATCGAGTTACCTCCCCGCCAGGAGATGGTCCTCTCACTCGAGGTGCGGACTCACCAACATCTGGAGGGGTTAGAGGTCATGGTCGAACCCAATGGATATTTCGGAATGGACTCGGGGGTCATCCTGGCCCGAACCCTGGCAATAGTGAGGGACGGCCGGGTGTTGGTACGGCTGTGCAATCTTCTGGACGAAAAAAAAAAAATCCCGGCGGGAGCAACAATTGCCAACATAACGGCGGTCACCAGGGACGGAGTGTCCGGGGGGCGACAGGTCTTGCTGCATGCGGACGAACCCGGGTCCTGGTCCATGGCGGTGAGTCTGGATAAGGAGGAAGAACCCAGTACAGATTGGTGCGGTCGGACTATTAGGGAGCAGATGGATGTTTGCCTGGACGAATGTAGCCCCAGTATGGTGCTGAAGTTGGAGCAGATGCTGTGGGAACGACGGAAGGCGTTCTCCCGCTATGAAGAGGATTTCGGATATACGGAAGATGTGAAACATGAGATACGCACTGGAGAGAGCCCTCCTATCCGTTAGAGATATCGCCCCATCCCACCCAAACTTTACCAGGAGGTCAAGAAAATGTTGTGGCAGATGTTGGATAATCAGGTCATTCGGGAGAGCAAAAGTCCATGGGCTGCGCCCATCGTGTTGGTGCGGAAGAAGGATGGTTCCATTCGGTTCTGCGTGGATTATCGGCGGTTGAATAGCAGTACCGTGAGAGATGCTTACCCGTTGCCTAGGATAGAGGAATCTTTGGCGGCCCTGGGGAATGCTCGGTATTTCTCCACGCTGGACTTGGCCAGTGGGTATTGGCAGGTGGCGGTTAGCCCATCGGATCAGGAGAAGACTGCCTTCACAACTCCTATGGGACTGTTTGAATTCCTGCGCATGCCCTTTGGGCTCACCAATGCCCCGGCTACATTCCAACGGATGATGGAGAGGTGTCTGGGAGATTTGAACTTCGAAGCCCTGCTGATCTACCTGGACGATATCATAGTATTCGCCCCCACTCTGGAGGAACATTTGGCGCGCCTGGATGTGGTGTTGCAGCGCCTTGAGAAATATGGGCTTAAGCTCAAGCCCCGCAAGTGTCATCTTTTGCAACCAAGTTTGGAATACCTGGGACATGTGGTGTCCCGAGAAGGGGTCTGCCCGACGCCGGGCAAGATTTCAGCAGTCCAGGACTGGGAGACACCCACTACTACCACCGAACTGCGCGCGTTTCTGGGGTTGGTGGGGTACTATCGGCGATTTATCAAATACTTCGCAAAAATCGCGGAACCCCTGCATGCCCTGCTGCGAGGGTTACCCACTACTAAGAAAACACAGGTAGTGGCTTGGGGTGAGGCACAGGAGAAGGCATTTCGGCGCCTGAAAGAGATGCTCACGGAGGCTCCGGTTCTGGGCTATGCGGATTTTGACAAGCCATTCCTGCTCTATACCGATGGCAGCCTACAGGGATTGGGAGCAGTTCTCTCCCAAATACAGGATGGCCGAGAACGAGTGATCGCCTATGGGAGTCGGAGTTTGAGGGAAACTGAGCGGAACCCGGACAACTACAGTTCCTTCAAGTTGGAGTTGTTGGCTGTAGTCTGGGCCGTGACTGAGAAGTTCGCCGAGTACCTGACCGCTACCCATGTGGAAATATACACGGATAACAACCCCCTGGCCTATCTGGAGACTGCGAAACTGGGCGCCCTGGAGCAGCGTTGGATAGCCCGGTTGGCAAAGTTCAACTATAAAATACATTATCGTCCAGGGAAGAGTAACGGGAATGCAGATGCGCTGTCGCGACACCCTGTGTCAATGTCCCCGACTTCGAGGTACAGTGAGGACGAGGATACGGAGGTCCCAGACTTGACCAGGATTGAGTGTCCAGGTACCCCGGAAAGGTCACAAGTGCTTGAATGCGCTGCTCTGCTCCAAAATACTGAACTAGAGTGGGCTTCTCTACAGCAGAGTGACCCAGGGCTGAGCATCATTCGGCGATGGAAGCAGAAGGAACATTGGCCTAGCCAGTGGGAGAGGAGTCGGCTGACCCCCTACTGCCGGAAGGTCCTGCGGAGTTGGGACCGATTACTCGTTCGCGGCGGAACGCTGCGTCGACAAGTGTATCTCCGACACGAACTCAGGAGGGTGGAACAGATTGTGGTGCCGGAAGTATCCCTCCAGGCACTGGTGACGGAGGCGCACGATGGCGGAGCCCATTTAGGGGTAGCCAAGACCTTTCAGTGGATACAGCGCCAGTTTTTTGCCCCTCAGCTATGGACAATGGTGGAGAAGGTGTGCAGGGAATGTCGGAGGTGCGGCGTGGTCAAACCGAACGAACAGCATGCGCCAGTACATAACATTCAGACCAGTCATCCCCTGGAGTTGTTGATGATTGATTACGTTCTGATTGGGGAGTCCGTTAGTGGCCATCAGTATGCCCTGGTCATGACTGATCATTTCACTAAGTTCACAGTAGTGGCCCCCACCAGGGATCAGATGGCGGAGTCCGCAACCAAAGCCATTGTTGAGCATTTTGTCCGGCAGTTTGGGTGCCCTGAGAGGATTCATTCCGATCAAGGGGCTTGCTTCCAGGGGAAGTTGATGGAACAGCTTTGTCGACTTTACGGGATGCAGAAGTCCCGCACTACACCTTATCATCCGCAGGGAAATGGTGCCTGCGAACGGTTCAATCGGACTTTGCTCCAGATGTTGCAGGTCTTAGAGGACACCAAAAGACGGAGGTGGCCCGAGCATGTAGCCGAGCTGGTATGGGCCTATAACAACCGGGTCCACAGCACCACTGGATACTCCCCCTTCTTTTTGATGTTTGGTCGTCCAGGGCGGGAAGCACAGGATTTGCACTTGACCGAGTTTCGGGAGGAAGGAGGGTTGCTGCCAACCGATTGGGTCGCCGAACACCAGCAGCGGTTAAAAGTGGCTCACGAAGTGACACGGAAGAGAATAGCCGACCACGCTCATACGCCCCATAGGACTCGAGGAGCAGAGCCTTTCGACGTGGGACAGCGGGTGCTGGTCCGCATGACGCGGCCGGGCGGCAAGTTAGCGGAGAAGTGGGAAGTGCGACCTTATATTGTTCGGAGGCGCCTCACCGAGGAGGGCCCGGTGTATCAGGTGGAAGCAACAGATGGGTCTGGTCGGTCGAGAACCCTTCACCGGGATATGCTGCGTCCTTGTAGGTTTCCAGAAGAAGGGGAGGTTGAAGGTGCCCCCGGTGTGAACACGGCTTCGTTGCCTGGGGAGGATACTGTATTGGCATCCTTGCCCGGAGGGACTGACCTGGAGAAAGATTGGTGGATCCCAGTGGTTCCGTCTCATGGCAATAGTCTCCTGGATGCTGGGGCCCCCCGGCCTGGGTTATCTCCTTTGCCTCGGTGATCTCAGCGCTCCAACCGCGGTGTGCCTGGTCCCCGGTATGCGGACCCGTAGTATATTTGGTCTCAGTCTACCTTTGTCGGGACTACAAAGGACAAACGGGGGGGAAATGTCAGGCGGCGGGCGGCAGCGCGCCGGAGTCCGGAGGAACGAGGATCCGAAAGGATCCAAGTTCCTCCAATCAGCGGCGATGGATTTGAAAAGGGCGCTGAACGCGAGCCAATCGCTGCTCGCGGCCCGGCGCCCAATGAGGAGTCGCCGCGGCGGACCAATGGGAGTCCGCCGCGTCATCGCTCCGCCTCCTCCCAGCCCCTTATATCAGGCGCTGGGCGGCAGCGGAGCTCATTCGTGAGCCGGGGACGGAGCGGAGAAGAGCTCCAGAAGACATCAGGAAGACGCGGACGGCAGCGGAAGCAGCGACGCCAGAAGAGGCCGAAGTCAAGCCGGGAAGGAGCTGAAGCCGACGGGACGGTGCCAGAAGAGGCGGAAGCGGCGGCCCAGCAGCGGAAGATCGGCGGAGAGTGCTGGGGAGCGAGGGAAGCAAGAGAGCTGACGAAGCTCCCCTCCCCAGCCTCTCCCACCGGTCCGGGTAAGAGGCCTTGGGCCTGCACCACCTTCTTATAGGCCCTCCTCCCTAGACCACCAGGCGTTCGGGCACTAGGCCCGTGGGCACATTCAGGTCCTCCCGACCTGTGAGCATTTAGTCGGGCCCTTCTGGCCCGTGGGCACCAATGGTCGGCTCGTCTGGGTCTGGGGCCACGCGCAGTCGGGGTCCCACCCGGCCCGCGGCTTGAAGGCCCAGACCCGACCGCTCCGTCACCTGGGGGTTCGGGTGTTTGGCCCGAGCCACCCTCCGCACCCAGTAGGTGGGCACTAGGCCCGGGGGATACATTCAGGCACTAGGCCTGTGGGAATATTAGAGGGCATTAGGCCCTAGTGTATTTCGGCCGCCAGAGGTATCAATAAGGTGACCCTGGGTGTTAGGCCCAGGTCACCCAGCTGGATAGTTAGGCAGGCACTAGGCCCGTGGGCGAATTCAGGCCTCCAGCCTGTGTGCGGTCAGGGGTACTAGGCCCTGGGAATAAGTCCCAGAGTTGAATAAAGGTGGCACTGGGCGCTAGGCCCGGCGCCTGAGGTGAGTAGATAGTAGGCCTGAGGCCCGTACGAGGGAGGGCGCAGGAGGTGGGTTGACCGTGTGGTGCCCACCCTCCCTACTTCCTTCGGCGGGTAGGGATTTCAAGAGACAGCACCGTGTTAAGTTGTGTTCCGATGTGTGTTGTTACCGTGCAGGGCAAATTGCTGTTATGAGGTTTGTGCATAGTTATGTTGCACCACACCCACAGAGCTAGTTTGAGGGCTCTGCCGTTGTAGTTAGTAAGGGTGTGACACTAGGTCTAGTTAGGCCCTGCACGGCTGTTTTCTTTCTTTTGCCTCCTTACAGGGACCTGTACTGGAGAAGGTCGGAATACCGGAGTGTGAGACGGTGAGTAACCATGGTCTGAGTGTTTGGTGTGTTCTTTCTATCTCCCTTCCTTCAGGGCAACAGTGAGCCTTGCACGGCTGTGCAAGGCGGAATTTCCACCTGGTGCGAAAGTGCCGATAGGTGAAATTCGGGCTCTGAGGCGGACGCCTGTGATGACCCCCACCCAGCCCGGAGGCGCCTTTCTCTCAGCCACATAGGGTGTTGCGGTCCGCGGTTTGGGGAAACGGTATTCAACGGTCTTCTTCCTCTTAGGTTGTTGGGGCCCGGATCGTCCAGAAGTGTTTCCAGGACTCTCGAGGGTTCCGGCACCTGCGAGTGAGACCGTGCGGCGTCCGGTAAGTGGTACACCTGCTCGGCAGCAGGCTTTATACGCCCCGACGTTGCCCTCTCACATAGCAACCGGTGGTAATAATCTGAACCCCATTCTTCTCACTCTGTTACTTCTTTATCTGCAGGTGGATTTAGGCGGAGCACCCTCATTAAACCAGAACATGATCGATTTCTTCATCCCTTTTCTGCCACTGGAGTGTCACCATGTGGAAATGTGCAGCAAGGAAGAGCTACGACGGGATGGGCAGCAGGAGGATAGAAATATAATAGACAGAGTGGCAGATATGCTACAGTATGACCCAAAGGAATACAAATTATTTTCTGGCATTGGCTGCAAGCATGTTCCATCGAGAGTGACCCTGGTACTCAAGCCCTGCCACCTGAATACTCCACCCGGCTGCCAGTCACAGATTACACATGAGCATTGTCACTAGTCAGTTGCAGTAATGTAAAGGTTACTCTAACACAGTTTCTGGGACATTTTGGACAGCGCTCCCAGGAGAGTGGACAACCTCCTGCATCCTGCCCACTTCTCAGATAAATGGGGCGGGAGGCGCGATGACAGAATTAGCGATGAATTGATTCATTGTGGCCCCAAATCCTGTAATGTGATGACGGGTATCGTGATGTCCCCCAGACTCTGGGCCTAATTCAGACCTCATCGCTGCAGCAAACTTTTTCTCTAATGGGCAAAACCATGTGCACTGCAGGGGGGGGGGGGGGGGTCAGATATAACATGTGCAGAGAGAGAGAGATTTGGGTGGGGTGTGTTCAAACTGAAATCTAAATTGCAGTGTAAAAATAAAGCAGCCACTATTTTCCCTACACAGAAACAATATAACCCACCCAAATCTAACTCTCTCTCACTGGCGTGCGCAGCACATTTTATTAGGGGGTGCACCGTCGGAGGGGTGTGTCTAGCACCACCTTTTGGACGTGTCTGGCACCATCTATTGATGGTCAACGCATATAAAATATCCACCCTTGTACCAATCCTAATAAAGCAGATACATTGTCATATGTTGTGGTGTGCACCAAACAAACACCCCTGATGGCACTCACTGCAATTACAGTTCTCCTCCTCAGCCTGCTCTGGCTCCCCCTCTCTTTCCCCTGCAAGCTGCAGTCACTCACTGACACTGACAGTCGCAGACTAGTTACTGCTGCTGCTGGAAAAACGAGTGACGTGTCAATGCTGCTGCTGACCGCCTGCCAGTATTGAACTTGTCTTCCTCACGTCACATCACACTGTTTTTGTACGTGGAGGTGGAGCTGGGAATTTGAAAGCCGATGGCAGTGGCACCCTTGATTAACCCAGGCTTCCGGTCAGTAGTGCAGTCCTGACAGGGTGCAGCGCAGAGGGGACAGTAATCTGCCTGCTCGGCGATTGCTGCATCAGGCATGTGAGATTGGGGTGCTGGACATTAGGGGGTGCCTGTGCGCACCAGGCACCCCCCCTGCGCACACCTATGCTCTCTCTGGACATGTAATATCTGCCCCTCTGCAGTGCGCATGGTTTTTCCCATTAGAGAAGGATTTTGCTGCTGTGATCAGGGCTGAATTAGGCGGTCATTCCGAGTTGATCGCTCGCTTGCTACTCTTAGCAGCCGTGCAAACGCATAGTCGCCGCCCACGGGGGAGTGTATTTTCGCTTTGCGCGTGTGTGCGAACACTTGTACAGCCGAGCAGGACAAAAAAGTTTTTTGCAGTTCTCAGTAGCTCTGGACTTACTCAGCCCTTGCGATCACTTCAGTCTTTTTGGTCCCAGAATTGACGTCAGACACCCGCCCTGCAAACGCTTGGACATGCCTACGTTTTCCCAAACACTCCCTGAAAACAGTCAGTTGATACCCATAAATGCCCTCTTCCTGTCAATCCCCTTGCGATTGGCTGTACGAATGGATTTTTTGTTAAAGCCATCACCCAGCAAAGATCCGCTTTGTACCCGTAGGACGCGCGTGCGCATTGCAGAGCATACGCATGCACAGTAGTAACCTGTTCGCTGCGCTGCAAAAAACAGCAGAGAGCGATCAAATCTGAATGACCCCCTAGGCCCTTTATCCTGTCTGTTACTACCCAGTCCATGTTTTACTGCTGAAGACAAGAAATGTACAGATGGCGCTTCAACAAAGGTGCTGCAATCCTCCAACCGGGATGGTCACCACTATCCCAAGAAAGTTCAATAGAAGTTCTAAGAGTTTGTTGGGGTGCGCTCCCTGTGTCACTAAGGGCAAAGTCCTCCGTCCAGACAGAAAATTGAGGGGCTCTCTATTCAGCAACACTTCCCCGCTCCAATTCCAACGGTGTTCCCAAAAGTAAAAAGAGAGCAATATATAGTGAAGTACAGTAGGATTGAACTCCCTTCACATACAGTGATGGATCCACTCACACAAGGTTAATAGGTGAAGAGGAAAAGGGGGTTCAAGAACTGGAATCCACCATATAAGTGTGAGCCTACGTACCGGAATTTGTGGGGTGTCTATAGCGCCCACCCATATACGCTTGTTTAATCACTTTCTTTCATCTACGATGGTACCCGGCTCGTCACCTTCCGATTACTCCACCACTTCACCACTCCACTTGGGAGTATGATACCCAAAAATTAGGAGGAAATGGCGATATATAGTGAAGTATTGCTTTTCAAAGTGCAAAATTGATTTATTAAAGTGCAGCACAAAACATATACATATTTAAAAGCACAACCTGGATGTGCAGGTTCACTGGATAAAATTCATATTTAAACACTAAAATCCACCACAATCTGGTGAGCCCACGTACCAGAACTGTTGGGGTGTCAAACAAATGTCCACCCAAAAGCGCTATAAATGCTGTTCCCCGGGATTCTACAGCCTCAATTAAACGCTTCCTTCTGGCTCCTGTGGGTCCCTCCAACTGATCACCAACGCGTTTCTGCCCTTAAGAGAGCCTTTGTCAAGGTGTGACAGTGTTTAAATATGAATTTTATCCAGTGAACCACTGGCTACCATCTTTCCCAGGACCCGCGTGCAGTGATGCACCGATACCTGTTTTGGTTTCAGGAGGTCCCTGACTAGAGAAGACAACTCCCTGGCTTTCTCCTCCGGGAGAAACACTTTTGTCTGGACTGTGTCCAAAATCATCCCCAGGAACATTAGACGTGTCGTCGGCACCAGCTGTGACTTTGGGATATTCAGAATCCAGCCGTGCTGGTGTAGCACTTCTTGAGATAGTGCCACTCCCACCAACAACTGTTCCTTGGACCTGTTGAAATATGGACAACAGACTATGGTTTTGTTTATATGCATGTAGTTACCGTACAGGGGCAGCAGATGGCGCTGTATAGTTACAGAGATGTAGTGTTTGTCTGTTGCATATGTTATGTACTTGTTTGTTTTACCTCACATGTGTCTTTTCTAGAAGAGTCTCTGAGGGAGAAGGAGATAAGCTGATGATACTGAAACCTGTTGTATTGATCCTGCTATTTCAGTACTATATAAAGGAGATATACATCTCAAGTCTCGTTCTGTCTGTATACAAGGTAACTCCTGAGGTAATACTTTATCTAAGGCTCCCCACTGCACACCTATGGTATCGATCCATCGCACTATACCAACAGGTTATGGGCCCAGACTGGAGTCTGTACAAGATAAAGTTTTCAGGAGCGCATCCTAAGCAGCATCCAGATCACGAGTCGCACTGCAAGTCCCAGCAGGCGCAGACAGCAGACTGTGTAACGCACAAGAAACAACCCAGGAGAACCTTGGAAAGAAAACTGTGAGTAAAACAAGTTTAATACCACAGAAGAATAGAGAGATCTATACAAGGAAGGGTTATGGCAAATTACACAGATCTCAGACTAGCTGCAAGCAAGCTTTCTAATGAGAACTATCAAACATGGAAGTTTAAAGTAGAAATGCTATTAACCAGAGATGATTTATGGGATGTTATAAATGCAGACAGACCTGAAGGAGAGGATCAGCAGTGGATTAAGAAGGACAGACAGGCAAGAGCCACTATAAGTTTACTAGTGGAAGATGAACAGCTTATACACATAAGACAAGAGAGTACAGCTAAAGGCATGTGGTGCGCTTTGCAGAGAGTGCATGAAGGAGCAAGTTTGAACAGCAAACTATTCCTATTAAGAAAATTATATCAAATGAGATTTAATAAAGGCAAGACAATGCAAGAACACATCAGTGCACTACTAGAGATAACCATACAGCTCAGGTCAATGGGAGAAGAAATCAAAAGCAACCACATAGTAGCCATCCTCCTTTGCAGTTTACCAGATACATACAGTGCACTAATAAACGCACTAGAAATGAGACCTGAAGCAGAAATCACACCAGACTTTGTGAAGAACAGGCTCATAGTATCAACGCAGAAAGGAGCTTACAGAGTGCAATACTGAAAGTGACACAGAGAAAGCACTTAAAATGGCGGACACTAAGCCACACACCAGGGAAACAAGAGCATGTTTCAGATGCAAGAAAGTGGGTCACCTGAAAAGAGATTGCACCATATGGAAGACAGAGCAGTACAAACCACCAGAAAGACTACACAAACAAAGAGCCAAAGCCACACTTACAGATACAGGAGCACACAATTGGAATGGAACATTTAAAGCGACAGTAAACTAATTATCAGAAAAGTGGTATGTAGACTCAGGAGCGACTAGTCATATGACAAATAACAAGGACTTTTTTACTGAACTTGATTTGAACCATAAAGAAACAATCTACCTAGCAGATGGAACAAATATCATTGCAGAAGGGAAAGGGAATGGTCAATTCCTATGCTCCAAGGGTAATGGCAGCTATGCAGAAATACCCGTAACAGATGTGCTATATGTTCCCAAGCTTGAGGGAGCACTGCTATCAGTAAAGAATCTAGTAGAAAAAGGACTTACTGTAAAGTTTCAGAATAATAAGTGTTTTATCCAAAACGGAAGAGAAACACTAGCTACAGCCAGAATAAAAGAACATTTATACTGTCTGGATATTGCAGCACAGCAGGCAAAGCTGAGTACACAGAAACACGCTGACTGTATTCACAAGTGGCATAGAAGATTAGGACACAGACACCCAGATTGCATAAAGGAAATGCAGAAGAGAGACCTAGCCAGGGATCTCAAAGTGTCAGACTGTTCAGAAATGATGAAGTGTCAATGCTGCATAAAAGCGAAAGCGACAAGGATAACAATTCCTAAGAAAAGTGAAAACAGAGCTTCTAGACCACTAGACCTGGTACATAGTGATGTATGCGGACCTATGAAAACGCGAACCGTAGGAGACAAAAGGTATATACTGACATTCATTGACGACTACTCCAGGTTCACAGTCACTTATCTAATAAAAAGTAAAGATGAAGTCTTTGAAAAGCTGCAAGACTATGTGAACATGACCAGAAACAGGTTCAAGAGGAATTTGCTAACTCTTCGCAGCGACAATGGAGGCGAGTTCACAGGACAGAAAATAGAACGGTACTTAAGAGGACTCGGTATTGAGCATCAGAAGACAGTACCATATACACCAGAGCAAAATGGCGTATCTGAGAGGAAAAACAGATCACTAACAGAAATGATAAGGTGCATGCTTACAGATTCAGGACTACCTGATAAATATTGGGGTGAAGCAGCAGCAACAGCCACCTATCTTCAAAACAGACTACTTTCCAAAGCAGTAAGGAAGACACCATATGAGCTGTGGCACGGTAAGAAACCCAGCTTAAAGCACATTAGAGTTTTTGGATGCAGAGCCTTCGTTTACATTCCTGCTGAAAAACGAAGCAAGTTGCAGAACCGAGCAGAAGAGGGAGTTCTAGTCGGCTATAGTGAACATTCAAAAGGCTACAGAATCCTAAATCCAAGAACTGGAAAAGTAATTATAAGCAACAGTGTGACATTCATAGAAGAAACACGAGATGATGTCATAATTCCAGTAGACTCTACTGAAGAAGAAGAAAGCACCAAATTCAAAGAAACAGATGATGTAGAGATCATTCAAGAAGTTGAAGTACAACACAAGACAAATACCAGCGACACTCATGAGAGTGCATCCGAGGGTGTGAGACGCTCTTCAAGAGAAAATAAGGGAAAAGCACCTACACGTTTATCTTACAAAGCAAAAGCCATTAACATACAAGAACCTGCATCATGGGAAGAAATTGCAAATTTTTCTGAAAGAGAAGCACAGAAATGGCTAGGAGCCGCAAAAGAAGAAATGGAATCAATGGAAGACAATCAGACATGGACATTGACCAGACTACCATTAGACAAAAAGGCCATAGGATGTAAATGGACTTTTAAGGTCAAGTATGATTCTGAAGGAAAAATAGAAAGATACAAGGCAAGACTTGTTGCTAAAGGATATTCACAGAAATTTGGAGAAGATTATGATGAAACGTTTGCTCCAGTTGTGAAGCACACTACCATTAGAACCTTACTCCTAACAGCAGCCATAAAGGGTATGCAAGTGAAACACTTCGATGTAAAGACGGCTTTCCTACATGGTGAACTAAAGGAAGATATATACATGGAACAACCACCAGGCTTCGTGAATTCTCAGAACCCAGATCACGTATGTAAACTGAACAAGAGTATATATGGTCTTAAACAAGCAGCAAGAGCATGGAATACAAAGATAAATGGAGTTCTGACAGAAAAGGGATTCATCAGAAGCAAAGCAGACCCATGTCTCTATACAAAGTTGATAGAGGGAAGATGGTTCTATGTATTAATTTACGTGGACGATTTGCTAGTTTGTTTCGAACAAGAAGGGGACGAAGTTGAATTGTTACAAGAACTAAACCGTCAGTTTGAAACAAAAGACCTCGGCCACATAACGCATTACTTGGGAATGCAAATCTCAAGAGAAGGTGATGGAACATTCACACTAAGTCAAGAAGTGGTATGGTTAATGCAACTACTATCAGACCTAGGAATGCCTCAAGAAGAACCTATCAAGATATATGAGGATAATCAAGGATGCATTGCATTAGCGCAAACAGAAAGAGTGAACCCAAGAACCAAGCACATTGATGTCAAGCATCACTTCCTGAGGGATCTACAGGAACAAGGTCTTATAGAGTTGAACTATTGCCCAACAGAAGACATGACAGCTGATATCATGACTAAGCCTCTTACCAGAGAGAGACATTGGAGACTTACGTCAAAGATGGGTCTAACTGAAGAAACCCAGTCTGTTGAGAAGGGGTGTTGAAATATGGACAACAGACTATGGTTTTGTTTATATGCATGTAGTTACCGTACAGGGGCAGCAGATGGCGCTGTATAGTTACAGAGATGTAGTGTTTGTCTGTTGCATATGTTATGTACTTGTTTGTTTTACCTCACATGTGTCTTTTCTAGAAGAGTCTCTGAGGGAGAAGGAGATAAGCTGATGATACTGAAACCTGTTGTATTGATCCTGCTATTTCAGTACTATATAAAGGAGATATACATCTCAAGTCTCGTTCTGTCTGTATACAAGGTAACTCCTGAGGTAATACTTTATCTAAGGCTCCCCACTGCACACCTATGGTATCGATCCATCGCACTATACCAACAGGACCGTGCCTTTATTAGGAGATCGTCCAAGTATGGGATAATTAAAACTCCCTTTTTTCGAAGGAGTATCATCATTCCACCATAACCTTGGTTAATATCCTTGGTGCCGTGGAGAGTCCAAACGGCAGCGTCTGGAATTGGTAATGGCAATTATGTACCACAAATCTGAGGTACTCCTGGTGAGGATGGTAAATGGGGACATGCAGGTACGCGTCCTTGATGTCCAGGGAGACCCTGTAATCCCCCTCGTCCAGGCTCGTAATAACCGCCCTGAGCGATTCCATCTTGAACTTGAATCTTCTGATATAAAAGTTCAAGTATTTTAATTTCAAGATGGGTCTCACCGAACCGTTGCGGTACCACAACCACTGTGGAATAGTAACCCCGATTCCATCTTGAACTTGAATTCTTTTATGTACATGTTCAAGGCTTTCAAATTTAAAATGGGTCTTACCGAACCGTCCGGTTTCGGTACCACAAATAGTGTGGAATAGTAACCCCGGCCTTGTTGAAGTAGGGGTACCTTGATTATCACCTGCTGAGAATACAGCTTGTGAATTGCCGCTAGCAACGCCTCCCTGTCCAAGGGAGCAATCGGCAAGGCAGATTTTAGGAACCGGTGGGGAGGAGCCATCTCGAATTCCAGCATGTATCCCTGCGATACTATTTGAAGGATCCAGGGATCCACCTGTGAGCGAGCCCACTGATCGCTGAAATTTCTGAGGCGGGCCCCCACCGTTCCTGGCTCCACCTGTGGAGCCCCACCGTCATGCGGCGGACTTGGAAGTAGAAGCGGGGGAGGACTTTTGTTCCTGGGAACCTGCTGTCTGTTGCAGCCTTTTTCCCCTACCTCTGCCTCTAGACATAAAAGACCCTCCTTTTCCACGCTTGCTTTTCTGGGTCCGAAAGGACTGAACCTGATAAAATGGTGCCTTCTTAGGCTGCGAGGGGACATGGGGTAAAAATGCTGACTTCCCAGACGTTGCTGTGGAAACTAGGTCGGAGAGACCATCCCCAAATAATTCCTCCCCCTTATAAGGCAAAACTTCCATGTGCCTTTTGGAATCTGCATCTCCCGCCCACTGGCGAGTCCATAAGCATCTCCTAGCAGAAATGGACAATGCACTTACTTTAGATGCCAGCCGGCAGATTTCCCTCTGTGCATCTCTCATATATAAGACTGAATCTTTTATATGGTCAATTGTTAGCAGACTATTGTCTCTGTTTAGTGTGTCAATATTTTCTGACAGTTTATCTGACCACGCAGCGACAGCACTGCACATCCATGCTGACGCAATAGCTGGTCTAAGTATAATGCCTGAGTGTGTGTATACAGACTTCAGGATTGCCTCCTGCTTTCTATCAGCAGGCTCCTTAAGGGCGGCCGTATCCTGAGACGGTAGTGCCACCTTTTTAGACAAACGTGTGAGCGCTTTATCCACCCTAGGGGGTGTTTCCCAACGTAACCTATCCTCTGGCGGGAAAGGGAACGCCATTAGTACCTTCTTAGGAATTACCAATTTTTTATCAGGGGAAAGCCACGCTTCTTCACACACCTCATTTAATTCATCTGATGGGGGAAAAACTACAGGTAGTTTTTTCTCCCCAGACATAATACCCTTTTTTGTGGTACCTGGATGTAAATCAGAAATGTTTAACACCTCTTTCATTGCCTCAATCATGCAGTGAATGGCCTTGACGGGCATTAGATTTGATTCATCGTCGTCGACACTGGTGTCAGTATCCGTGTCGACATCTGCGTCTGCAAATTGAGGTAGCGGGCGTTTTAGAGCCCCTGACAACCCTTGAGATACCTGGACAGGCACGAGCTGAGAGCCCGGCTGTCCCACATTTGGCATGTTGTCAAATTTCTTATGTAATGAGTCTATACGTGCACTCATTTCTCTCCATAAGCTCATCCACTCAGGTGTCTGCCCCGCAGGGGGTGACATCCCTTCAAAATGCATTTGCTCCGCCTCCACCTCATTATCCTCATCAAACATGTCGACACAGCCGTACCGACACACCCCACACACACAGGGAATGCTCTAATAGAGGACAGGACCCACAAAAGCCCTTTGGGGGGACAGAGTGAGAGTATGCCAGCACACACCAGAGCGCTATATACTGCAGGGACTAACTGAGTTATGTCCCTAATAGCTGCTTTTTTATATATATATATATATATATATATATAGCACCTAAATTTAATGCCCCCCCTCTCTTTTTTACCCTTTCTGTAGTGTAGTCTGCAGGGGAGAGTCAGGGAGCTTCCTTCCAGCGGAGCTGTGAGGGAAAAATGGCGCCAGTGTGCTGAGGAGATAGGCTCCGCCCCTTTTTTCGCGGCCTATTCTCCCGCTTTTTATGGAATTCTGGCAGGGGTATTTACCTCATATATAGCCCCTGGGGCTATATATTGAGGTATTTTAGCCAGCCAAGGTGTTTTTATTGCTGCCTCAGGGCGCCCGCCCCAGCGCCCTGCACCCTCAGTGACCGCAGTGTGAAGTGTGTATGAGGAGCAATGGCGCACAGCTGCAGTGCTGTGCGCTACCTTGGTGAAGACAGCGTCTTCATGCCGCCGATTTTCCGGACCATCTTCTTGCTTCTGGCTCTGTAAGGGGGACGGCGGCGCGGCTCCGGGACCGAACATCAAGGCTGGGCCTGCGGTCGATCCCTCTGGAGCTAAAGGTGTCCAGTAGCCTAAGAAGCCCAATCCGGCTGCAAGCAGGCGAGTTCGCTTCTTCTCCCCTTAGTCCCTCGCTGCAGTGAGCCTGTTGCCAGCAGGTCTCACTGAAAATAAAAAACCTAAGTCTAAACTTTCTAAGAGCTCAGGAGAGCCCCTAGTGTGCATCCAACCTCGGCCGGGCACGAAATCTAACTGAGGCTTGGAGGAGGGTCATAGTGGGAGGAGCCAGTGCACACCAGGTAGTCTAAGATCTTTCTAGAGTGCCCAGCCTCCTTCGGAGCCCGCTATCCCCATGGTCCTTACGGAGTCCCCAGCATCCACTAGGACGTCAGAGAAAGGAGGCTAATAGACAGGCTAATGGACAGGGCCAGGTCTCAGCACCAACGACGTTTTGACCCTAACTGGTTAGACCAGTTGGCCTATTTAGGACAATTCCAAAGACCCTGTTTTTCACCAGTTCCCTGGAGGTATGCAGAGATTTTGTACTTAGGTCGTATGCCCCCTACACACACGGTGATCCGCTGCTGAGTTGCCCGATTCCCCACCCCTCCACCCTGCTGCCATTCTGCTTCTCCCTCTCCTGCTGCCTCAAGCTGCAAGGTCCCTGTCTCTTTACATACAGGATCTGTCTCCTCTCCAGAGAGCACAAACTTTGTCTCTCACATGAGGTACAATCCTCTCCTCAGCTCCTGAGGTACCGCTCTCCTCGGGTACCTCTACAATCTCCTCAACTAAAGATGGCTACTGAGTGAATGTCTCAACACACTGACTCGAATCTTGTAGATGTTCGAATGATTTGAGTCAGGAAAAGCTGAAGTGTCAAGACATGATACTCACTACAGCAGCCTCTCTCCCCAGTTCACACACACTCACATACAACACAGCGCAGCCCACATGTCTTTCTGCCAAGTTCTAAGTGACTCCCATGCTCAGGATCTGCCCCCTTGTCTCTCCCCCAGGCGATGGCTCTCCTCTCCTGATGAGTCCTGAGTGACTCCTGGGATTAGGATTCGCCCCCTAGTCTCTGCTCCGAGTCCTTCTGCAGTGCGGTGCATTGAAGATGAGCTAGAGATGACCATCGGTGTGTTCACCATCGATGGCAAAACTGTGAGTGACCATCGATGGTGTCAAAGTCAGAAAAATATCACGATGCGCACTGCCATATTTGCACCTCATGCGTGTCCCCGCTGCGCGTGCATGCGCTCTCCCGTGCGTACGCATACCCGCTGTTATGTGCACTCGCAGGCGCACGGTATGCGCATTTACGGTAGAGTTTGTATGCGTCTAGCGGGCGACTAAATCGTTACATATTTTTAGTATATAATGTATTTTGTAGATTATGGTCCCTTTGATAGAATCTGAAAGTTTAGTTAATGTAGCATGTTCACAGACAGAGAGATCCCTCTTTGTTTGATACGAAGGGTCTGACATGGGTCATACAGTGGTGTTTAGTATCCATCGGAAGAGTATTTAATTAGCAATATTCCGGTGTTGGTTTGAAGCGGATTAATCGCTCGTGCGAATAGTTATGGACATAAGAAGTTTATGTCCATTTACTATTATTTGCACTTACTTATCCATGCGGCGGGAAACCTAGTTTCCCACCCACCTGAGCAGTTGGAAGCAGACACAGCCCACCTGTATGAATCAACCTATGACCTTTTGTTATAATGCGAAGACGAATTCCTGTGTCCAATGAACAATGAGATTGTAGGTGTCACGATCCGGGTATCTGGACGCCATTACTTACCTATTAGATGCCTCCTAAGGCTGGCTGAGCGCTCCAGGACCGGATCCGATCTGTTATCCTGATGTGCACATTCCTGCATCCTCTCCTGTCTCTCTGGACGCAGTCACAGTAACGCCTTATACATCTGGCATGGCGTCTCCCGCGGCCTCCGCCACCGTCCCTGAGCTTCTGCATTCAGAGTGGCGATTACGTCAGCCGCGGCCTCCGCTGTGTCCGCGTGGTCAGATGTGCATCTATCAGCCTGGCGTCTCCTGTCTCCGGTGGCCGGCGCCGCCATTACTGTTTTCCAGACCGCATGGATTACAATCCAAACTTCCCTCCAAGTGTCTGCATGGGCGCAGCCATCTTGAATTCTGTCAGCTGATCATTCCTACCAATCCGTTGTCAGTATTATTCATTTGCATAATTGCCTAGCCAATGCCTTCCTTGCTGCGGGTATAAGTATGTTGTACCTGAGCAAGGAAGGCGTCAGTGCTTTGGTTGTCAAACCTTGTTCCAGTTTGTCTTTCTCCTGTGAATGTCTTCCAGGTTCCAGCTCCTGTCTCCAGACTTCTGCTATAGAGACCCGCAGCAGCATTCCATCTGCGGTGTAGCCTGACTCTCCGATCCATACTGGACTCACCTGTTTCCAGCTACAACATCACCTGCTTCCAGCTCAGCTTCCAGCAGTGTACAGCTTCTCTTAAAGGGCCGGTGTCCTTTCTGCAGTTTACCACTCTCCACCGGTATTATTATTTCTCCGCTCTCAAATTCTACATTTCATCTATATTGCATCGCTCTCAAGCTTTATTTATTATTTAACTGGTTCCAGCCAGTATCCACTCCGTGCCAACACCTGTCTGGTTCTAACCAGTACCCACAGCAGCATTTTACCTTCAGCAGTCCAGCTTTCTCTGGAACACCAGCTGGTACGACCCTGGGCTTCCCTCATTGCTACAGTTGAGCCTGGTAAGGACTTTCCAACTTGCAGATAATAAGAACTGTCTCATACCACCAGAGCTCTGTGGCCCCTGCCACCCTGTAGTACCCAGGAACTGTATTATTATTTTCTCTGCTGATTTTTATGTTTCTTTTTACTGCTACTGTGATGCATGGAGTTTGTCATAAATAAATATCATTGACTTTTACTCAAGTTGTCGTGGTCACGCCTTCGGGCGGTTTCTCTTCATGTTACTTACATGTCCAGGGGTCTGATACAACCTCCCAGGTTCCGGTACATCTCAGCCCCTACAACTGAGGCTGCCTTCCGTCAGCTCAGGCCCTCAGTTGTGACAGTAGGGACCATTGTATTGTATTGTGTGTGGGGCATAAATAGACAAGCCGACCTGATCCAGCTCTCTATTCTCTTCAACGGTTCTCATCACTGATAATCGGGAGCTGGATGTCCAGGAGGCGCATGCGATTGTTTCCCCTTGTGCGTAAGTCTTCTCCGCAATCATATTGCCTTTATTGTTATTGTGAGCCATATCTCTCTCTCTCTCTCTTTCTCTCTCTCTCTCTCTCTCTCTCTCCTCTTTCTCTCGTTTCTCTTAAAGTGTTATTGTAACATTATTGTATTTCATGTGTAGTTATCTGGTTAGGTAGTCTATGTTATATTGGTAGTGTATGACTTGTATTGTTTTATTCTTTTGCAAATAACATTCATATAAGGCGTTAGACCCTAAGATCGGTATCTGTGTATTTCTTATATTTATAAGTGTACTCAGAGCGTCGGAGACGCTCGAACAGCTTTTAAGTTAATAATGTTACACTGTGTTACATTTACTCTCTACCACTACACCAAGGTTTACTGCACAATACATTGTTTTATGGTATAGTTATAAAGGTTTAACTTCGTGAGCGTCTGCGCCGCTGGTGATCTCCTCGTGGTCCCGAGCGTCCGCTACGCTAATAGCGTATCATTACGGTAGTCGGCAGCCTATAGCGTGCCTGTCTGTGCTCACTTGGCCGTGAGTGAACGTGACGCTTGAGCGTCTCGACCACGGTTGAGCGATCGTTACGCAACGTGCGTACCCTTACGGTATTCCATACGCCAATAGCGTACTGTTTTCTTAGACCTCTTAAAGGGTTTTTAAATAAGATAAATATTTAGCTTTATCAATTGGCGGCTCGTCCAGTCCTTCACATATCTCTGCTAGGTAATTTCAGCAGACATTATCTATCAGCAAAGGGCGGGAGATCATATTCCTCGTAGTGCTGTCTGGATAAGCGTCTGCTTCGCTTAGTAAAGGGTGCTGAGGGAATCCGGAACCGGAGGTAAGAACAAAACACTAGTATCTTTTAAAACTGTTTATTTCTATCTTGCGTACACACACACGCACGCATATATCTGCATTTCTTTTCATTCGTGTATTTTCATATCACTCTCCTGTTTGCCATTCTATAATTGATAAACGTGCTAAAAGAGACTTGTCGCTATTTAATAGTTAAAGAATAAAAGTAATACATTAAGGGGTAAGTTGCAAAGCACGCACACAGCTCTGCCTAAAGATACAAGGAGAAGTTGTGAGGTGCTCGGTAGATGATCGAGGATCACCTACATTGATAAACATGTTAATTGTGTTACGGTAGATATTTGCTTTGCGTCCACGTGTCTCTAACAAAAGACTGAGACTCGCGTACGCAACTCCGAGGCCGACGCATGCAGCGTATATTACGCAACGGAGCGTCTGGGTATGCCCACGTAACTCAAATCACACAATAGTATTATTTTAACAGGCGAAAGGTGGCAACGCGATAAGTAGCGCAAAGTCTATTTTAGTGTCCGAAATTTACAACTCATCTGGTCTAAAGGAAAGAAATTTCTGCGCAGAAATAGAAAGAGTAACAAAAGTAAAGTGTACATGTGGTGAGTGAGTGTTTGTATATATAAGATCTACAATTTTTGGGATTGAACCACAGGAAATCATCGAGTTCTCGTGAGGTACATGCATGTAAGTGACGTACATGGTGGCTAGGGAGGCATCCCTGGTTAAACATAAAATTTGAGCATTAGAGTGTAGCAGACCAGGAGGTCATACTGTAGCACAGACCAGGAGGTCCAGAACAGACCAGGAGGTCCAGGTACAGCAGACAAAGAAGTCCGCTATAGAGATAAGTAGCACAACACCAGGAAGGGTTGGTGCGAGACCCATATAGGCCATAAAGCTCAGGCTGAAGGAATTCGCAGCTGCTGAATGTCGATTCCGTTGGTCGCTCCGTACATAAGATTAGTTGCTTATGTGCTGAACGATTGTACCGCACGTAATTGTGTACACTAGTTAGTAATCTGACCCAGTGCCATATGTGTACGAAAGGGGTCATAAACGCTATTTGTACATTCTGACGTGATTTGTGTAATTTTTTATTTTCTAAAGGGAAGTTAGCCGGTCACTCGGGAACTATCCAACAACCCCACAGTTACTGGAACGGGTTAATGCTCTTCGGATCACACTCGCATGTTCCAGTAAACAAAGGTTCATAGGGGCCCTGGGTCGAGTACGCCAGCGCTAAAGCAGTGTGTAGGTCGTATTGGTCGGCGTGGGCGAGTGAGTGGGGTACTCGGTAAACTGCCACCGTCAGCCTATCTTGAACATCTTGGTTTTTGTAAGGGTTCGCTGAAGGCCCTGATTTGAAGGTCAGAGGTAGCAAAGGCAACACCTGCAAGTTATGGGGGCCAGTTGTTCGGGTAGGGGATGATCAACCTCGGTTCGGGTTGATTCAGTAAACCGACCAATCGGGTCGGCAAGGTATGTAATGTGTGAAAAATATGGTTCACACACAGAAGTTTTATGTGATGAATGGGAGAGAATGACTGTACATGACGGGGAGAAGTTCCCAAGAGTAGGCAGCTTTAGCCCAGATGTGTTACTGAATTTAAGGAGAAGGATATGTCTCATTAAATCAACAAAGAGACGGATCAAACATTATGATTATTTGCAGTTATGGGAACAGGAGGGTGAAATACAGAGAGGATTGGCTCAGGTGGCGGGATCTAACCCTATCAGGAAACTGGTAGCCACGGCACCGCCGCCACCATATATATCAGGAGAGAAATTGGTTGCGGAGAATGGCGCACTAGGGTGTAACAAACAAGCTCTTAGTAACTGTATAAGTGTTAAGGATAATGTTAATAAGTTAACCAATGCAAGTATTAACCCTTGCAAGTTGTACCGTGTTCTAAACTTTCCCCAGGAATGTGATCAAGAGGACGAATCGACAACAATATCAGCGCTCTCTCTAGCAGCCACCATATCAGAAACAGCAGTGGGCACGGCCCAACCCGTAAGATTAGTATCAAAGGCCCCTAGCGGAGGGACAGGTGAGGTCGTATCAACGGGTAAGTACGGCACCATACACTATGCTGAAACCATTTCACCACAGGCTGTAGAATCTACTCATAATGATGTTGCTAGACTTAATCCTGTTAGGGTAATAGCAGTGCCAAATGGGAAAACTGACACTTCAGGAGTCACTCCTGTTAGGAACATTGCCATGTACAGCCCGTTTTCCCGAATGGAATTAAGAACCATAGTGTCTGAATTCCCTGATCCTAGGAAAGACTTAGTTGCTAGCCAGAAATACATCAGAGACCTAGGGAACACTTTAGAGCCCAATAACAAAGACTGGCAGATATTGCTGAGGGCATGTTTACCCTCCAATGTCGACTCAGCTCAATTTTTAGCTGACTGTGGATTGGATCAGGATGTACCCCTTACAGATGTGTACAACAAAGACAATGTAAAAAGAATTAATTTACAGTTAAAAGAGTATTTTCCAGCTGTAGTTAAATGGAACAAAATTTTCTCCATTAAACAAAAGGAGTCAGAAACAGCTGCAGAGTATTTTCACCGGGCACTACTAGAAATGGCAAAATATACAGGCATAGAGGACATTAGGACCAATGCAAATCATAGAGAAGTAGCAGTATCTGTGTTAATGGATGGTTTAAAAGAAGCATTGAAAGCAAGGGTACAGACCACGCAACCATGTTGGCGAGGTCTGTCGGTGGCTACTTTGAGAGAGGCTGCTATTGATCACGATCGGAATATCACCAGACATAGGGAGTCACAAGGTGATAAGTTAATGTCCGTAAGTATACAGGCCCTGACCACAAGTCAACCTTTGTATATATCACCAAACCCTGTGGGTAAGTCAAATGTGGTAACCTGTTATTTTTGTCATAGACAGGGACACATGGCACGAGACTGTAGAACGAAAAATTCACAAAATCATACCAACCCCCTAGACAACGACATGACACACGAAATTGGGATCAGGGTCCGCAGAAACGGAGTTATGAGCCACATGCAGGGGAAACAAAAAGATACCCCCCGAACAGAGACTGGCAAGCCTCTGGTAGTTCCCATTTATCCCCTTCACAAGTAGTTGCTGCCAGCGCCATTCAGGGAGGTCAACATACCCAATAGGGGTGTGGCCACACCTGTAATCTGCAACCAGTAAAATTGATTGCAAGTCTTGGAAGTGAACCCGAGATTGCAATTGATGTAGCTGGTAGATCATTAAACTTCCTTGTAGATACAGGGGCAGCCAAATCAGTGATAAATTCGACAGTGGGCATGAGAACCACTGGTAAGACAATTCCAGCCATGGGAGTAACGGGAGTAGTCCAGCACTACCCTGTTAGCAAACCAGCAGAGGTTACAATAGGGCCTTTACATACCAAGCATTCCTTTTTGCTGGACGCATCGGCACCGACAAACCTCCTGGGAAGAGATTTATTGTGTAAAATGGGGTGCGTCATTTATTGTACTCCTGAAGGTGTATTCTTAGACATACCTGAGAATCACGCTCAGGAAGTGCGAGACATGTTAGACTCCCCATCAAAATTAATGTCACATACCGTTATGACAAATAGGACTCCATCCCAAGTAGAAGAAATGACATCCCAGATACCAGGGTCACTTTGGACTAAAGATGGACAGGACACTGGATTAATGGCAAACGTAGCTCCGGTAGTTGTACAAGTAAAAGATGGTAGGATAGCTCCAAAAATCCCACAGTACCCTCTGAAGCCAGAGGTGGAGTTAGGAGTTTACCCAGTAATAGAGCGCTTGCTACAACAGGGCATTCTGGTAAGAACATCCAGCACTGCCAATAGTCCCATCTTCCCTGTTAAAAAGAGTGGGGGGAGGGGTTACCGGCTAGTTCAGGATCTAAGGGGGATTAACAAAATAGTTGAGAGTCAGTTCCCCGTAGTGCCAAATCCAGCTGTCATCCTTATGCAAATCCCTCCCACTGCAAAATTTTTCACTGTTATTGACCTCTGCTCCGCTTTCTTCTCGGTACCTCTGCACCCTGACAGCCAATATTTGTTTGCATTTACATACAGAGGAGTCCAATACACATGGACTCGATTACCACAAGGTTTCATAGACAGTCCAAGTATATTTTCCCAGGCTTTGCATGATTGTTTACAGTCTTTCCAACCAGAGAGTGGATCAATATTGATACAGTACGTGGATGATTTACTACTGTGTTCAGATTCATTGGAAGCATCCCTGAAGGATACGAAACAGCTCCTGTTTCATCTTTCAGACACAGGACACAAGGTTTCCAAAGACAAGTTGCAATTATGCCAAACGAAAGTAAAATATTTAGGACACTGTCTAACACAAGGACTGAGACACCTGACCACTGATAGAATCCAAGCAATTAGAGACATGACTCTGCCACAAACCCAGCAACAGATCAGAACGTTTTTAGGAATGTGTGGGTATTGCCGTAACTGGATCCCAGGATTTTCCATTCTAGCATTACCTTTGCAGGAGATGGTCTCCTCAAACAAACCTGACCGGATTTCGCATACAGACGAGTCCGAGATGGCATTTGAGAGACTTAAACAGTGCCTAACACAGGCACCAGCATTAGGTATGCCAGACTATGGGAAACCCTTTGAGCTGTACGGAACAGAAAGTGCTGGTTGCGCGGCAGGCGTCCTAACCCAAAAGCACGGTGATGCCAGCAGGCCGGTAGCATACTACAGCGCTCAGCTAGATACGGTAGCGCGATCCCTCCCCACATGCTTGCGAAGCGTTGCTGCGATAGCATTGCTGGTAACGAAAAGCGAAGATGTAGTGCTAGGTCACAACCTCACAATTCATACACCACATGCAGTGTCAGCCTTGCTGAATTCTGCCCAAACCAGGCACGTCTCATCAGCGCGGTTTACAAGATGGGAATTGGCACTAATGGCCCCCGTAAATATCACTATAAGGAGATGCAGTGCATTAAATCCTGCAACATATCTCCCAGGTGTGCCTGCACAGGCACAAAGGGTAGAGGATGAGAGTGGTGGGGAAGGAGGATTTAATACAGGGGATGACATGCATGATTGTATGGAATATTTGACCCAAAATTTCACGGCAAGGCCTGACATCAGTGACAACCCACTGGAAGGTGTAGATCTTACTTTTTACACTGACGGTAGTTGTCACAGACAGTCAGACTCGGGAGACTTGTGTACTGGATACGCAGTCGTAGATGACCAAGGCACCATAGAAGCAGAACCGCTAGGCCCACCTCACTCAGCCCAGGTTGCTGAACTGGTCGCCCTAACCAGAGCATGTGAATTGGCTAAGTGCAAGTCAGCCAATATCTACACCGATTCTAGATACGCATTCGGGGTAGTCCATGATTTCGGAGCTCTATGGCGCCTCAGAAATTTCATGACGGCAGCTGGTACACCGGTAGCGCATGCAGCTCAAATCAAAAGGCTTCTAACAGCGATACAGGAACCCGACAGAGTGGCTGTTATCAAGTGTAAAGCACACACATATAGCCAGGACCCAGTATCACTTGGTAACAGCCGAGCAGACGAGGCTGCTAAGCTAGCAGCTGGCACCCCCAGACAGACAGACACCACACAATTGATGGTATTTAATACCATCAACACACAGAAGCTGTGTGAAATGCAAAATTTGTGTTCCACACAGGAAAAGGCAGTCTGGAAGGCAAAGGGATATGGCCAGGAGTCCTCAGGACTCTGGACGGATGGACAAGGTAAACCAGTGGCCCCCAGAGCATATCTTCCATGCTTAGCTGAAGCAGCACATGGGCTGACTCATCTGGGCAAGGAGGGAATGTGTAAGTTGGTAAGAGCATATTGGTGCGCCCCAGGATTTTCATCTCATGCAGGTAAGAGAGCAATGTCATGCCTTACCTGTTTGAGGAAGAATATCGGAAAGGCAATACCAACAGAGCCATCTCATATCCCACCTACAGGCGGCCGTTTTCAGGTAATACAGATTGACTTTATTCAATTACCCCCTTGTCGGAATTTGAAATATGTACTTGTTTGTATAGATGTATTCTCAAATTGGGTCGAAGCATTTCCTGCGGCCACAAACACCGCTATGTTTACTGCTAAGAAAATTGTGCAGGAATTTGTATGTAGATATGGTATCCCTAGAATAATCGAAAGTGATAGGGGTACCCATTTTACAGGTGATGTCTTTCAAGGAATGTGTAAGTTGATGGGAATTGATAGTAAGCTGCACACTCCGTATCGCCCCCAGGCGAGTGCAAAGGTGGAAAGAGTGAACAGCGCTATTAAAAATAAACCAAGCAAAGTAATGGCAGAAACAGGATTGACATGGCCAGAAGCTTTACCCATTGTACTGTACAGCATCAGAACCACTCCCAGGTCCCCTCTTAATCTGTCCCCTTTTGAAATCTTGTTTGGTCGACAACCGCATGTTATGATTAACCCTCAGGATGATTTGAAGTGTAACAATGAAGTGACTGTAAAGTACCTGGTTAACATGAGTAAACAGCTAAGGAACCAAAATGATAATTTGAAGTTGGTGATTCCTGATTTACCAGATAGTAATTGTCATGACATTGAACCTGGGGATTATGTAATGATACGGAATTTTCTATGCTCAGGTTGCCTTATTGACAGATGGGAAGGACCATACCAAGTCTTATTGGTTAGCATTACAGCATTGAAGGTTGCCGAGAGAGAGACTTGGGTTCATTCGTCCCATTGTAAGAAGGTTGCTGATCCAGAGAGGTCCCGTGATAAAGAACAGACGGTAGAGGAAGTTGTATCACTGGAGTGTCTGTTTCAGGAGGACTGAGGCGGCACCTGAGCATTGAAAAATCATAAGATCGAAAGCAGCTGTCGATTCCCTGTTCCCTTTTATTGTTTTTCTCCAACTTCCCATCCCATCTCCCTCAATTATTTCTTCCCCCCTTCTCATTCTTCTTCATTTCCTCCTATAAGATGGACTTGCCCCAAGAGACTGTGATCCGGATTTTCCTGTTGACCATGATGTTGACCAGAGCAGTCTGTTCCGGCGAGAGTACCATGGAGGTCGAGAGAGGTTCTGGAATGGGTTCTGATGACAAAGATGGAGGCGTGGTTTTCCAAAAACAACTTAATCAACAAGTAAAGGCGAGTATCAGAAAACGATCTGATAGCATTGACAATAGAAGGAATTGTGAAGGATTGTTAGCTGAAGAAAACTGTATCTGTAGGCTCTGTGACAATGTAGTTGAGGATGGGTGCATCAAGAAATGCCAATCCAGTTTTAATATCCACATGGACCGGCATCCATTGAGTGACTATCACTCCTTAGTGGGTAGTGTGTTAAATAAGACAGATTGTTGGGTATGCTCTCAAGTACCTCAAGGTCATAGCAAATCAGGGCTAGTACCATTTCCTTTAACTGTAGGGGAGGTATTTGAGCTAAAGGGTGGGAGACCGGTGGACAGGAGGTTTAATGTCTCCAGTCCTCCTAGTTTGAAGCTCCACCAATATCATGTGGATAAGTCCCTAATATGTTTTAACATTTCCAATCCCCGAAAGCCGGGAAATTGGGAAGTGTCATGGAGTAACCAAACCATGACCTTTTCATATAGAGCAGATAGAATGCCTACAGATACAGAGCTTATACGCCACATAGCCAGTAGAGAAAAATCTTTCCGATATAGGTACACCCTAGGAAATAGGATCATGAGAGTTGGAGAGGTATCACCAGGATACTGTGCACATATCATACAAACTGATACGTGTACTAAACAGATGGGAGAATTAGGGTTAGGAGATTTCACATGGAAGATGTGTAATATGGTTATGTCCTACTCAGTCCCATATGTTCTCCCCGATGATGCATATTTCATATGTGGGAGGAAGGCGTATAAGTGGCTTGCCCCAAACTCTGAAGGATTGTGTTATATTGGAAAAGTACTGCCTGAGGTAATGACTGTATCACATGCCAAAATGAAAGATATACACCGTGGTGCCCAAGCTCCTTATACTCACACTCATTACGAGCACGTAGTTAAAAGGCAACTGACAGAAAGGACAGAGCATTTGGCCTCTGACATGATCCATGAATCCACCGGGATTCAGGTTCTACTTGCACTAGATTTCACTCGCACCGCTAGAGGAGTGATGAACTATAGATACATATCTGCGCTTGCAAATTTGTTAGACAATATCACAGAAATGTATGATGACACGTTTAGGTATACTGGAAGAGAACTTCAAGCTTATAAAACAGAACTGGTTCAGCATAGAATGGTTCTTAATTATCTCACAGCAGTGACAGGTGGATATTGTGTCACACTGGCAACGCAGTACGGCGTGAAATGCTGCACATATATTCCGATTAGTACCGACGATCCGGTCGAGGTCATAGACCAAAAGATGGATGACATTCTCCAATTAAAGTGGGAATTTTGCAGGAGACACAATCTCACCCTTGCTGCTGTGGGTAATGAGCTGACTGGTTGGGTGTCATGGTTGAACCCGCGAAATTGGTTCTCTGGTTTAGGAGAATGGGCTCAAGGAGTCATAATGGATGTAGGGAAGTTTCTCCTATGTATCTTAGGTGTTGTCATATCAATTGGCTTGATATTTAGATGCGGTCAGGCTTTAATGAAGTGCAAACGTAGTACCAGGGTAATGAGTCTAAGGAGTGAGGAAATTGTAATTCCAATGGATTTGATTTATGACCCAACGGTAGAGACAATGATGTGATGAAAATGCGATTATACGGTCCGTTTCTTTCACCTGTTTTTCCGTTTTCTCCAAGGTAAAAAGACCCACTTAGACGAGGAATTTGATGATCCGGTATACAGACAACTGATGGATTAAAGAAGAAGTTTTGACAACCTTATACACAGATATTTGATGAACTATGCCATAGACCCCCAGTTTCCCTAGAAATTTTAAATTTACGCTAGCCCAACACTTTTGTAAGTCTATGGACATTGACAAAGCTTTTGCTCGCACCGTTTGGGCAAAAGCACAAAGAAGACTGCATTCAACAGACACCGAACAAGACTTCAACCGACAAATGTTTATTAACCTGACATAGAATACCACTGCATTTACCATAATTGTTCTTTATCTTCATTTCTACAACCCTCAGGTAATGACACACATAGTCGACAGGGAATACAGGCACAGATATCAGCAATCACATACCTCCCCCATTCATGTATCATCAACTAAAATGTGCTCCCCCATTTTGTTGCAACCATAGCCAAAAAGAGCTCGGTAAAGTTTGACAGCCCATCCACAGACCCTTAATACGGGATAAGAAGGAATTCAAATGTATACTTCGCAATACCTCGAAGCTTGATTTACAACACGTATGGCACGATGATACATGACCCCTCAAACATGGATTCATACACACATGCTTCTACTATCTCACTAGGTCATACCCTTTTCACACCTTCTTCTCTCCTCCCTTACCCAACCATGGAAATGTATTTACACTTGACATATATTTTTCTCGTTTTGAAATGTTTTAGAAAGTGGCAGTTATTGTTGACTGCCAAAAGGTGGACTGTCAAAGTCAGAAAAATATCACGATGCACACTGCCATATTTGCACCTCATGCGTGTCCCCGCTGCGCGTGCATGCGCTCTCCCGTGCGTACGCATACCCGCTGTTATGTGCACCCGCAGGCGCACGGTATGCGCATTTACGGTAGAGTTTGTATGCGTCTAGCGGGCGACTAAATCGTTACATATTTTTAGTATATAATGTATTTTGTAGATTATGGTCCCTTTGATAGAATCTGAAAGTTTAGTTAATGTAGCATGTTCACAGACAGAGAGATCCCTCTTTGTTTGATACGAAGGGTCTGACATGGGTCATACAGTGGTGTTTAGTATCCATCGGAAGAGTATTTAATTAGCAATATTCCGGTGTTGGTTTGAAGCGGATTAATCGCTCGTGCGAATAGTTATGGACATAAGAAGTTTATGTCCATTTACTATTATTTGCACTTACTTATCCATGCGGCGGGAAACCTAGTTTCCCACCCACCTGAGCAGTTGGAAGCAGACACAGCCCACCTGTATGAATCAACCTATGACCTTTTGTTATAATGCGAAGACGAATTCCTGTGTCCAATGAACAATGAGATTGTAGGGACCATTGTATTGTATTGTGTGTGGGGCATAAATAGACAAGCCGACCTGATCCAGCTCTCTATTCTCTTCAATGGTTCTCATCACTGATAATCGGGAGCTGGATGTCCAGGAGGCGCATGCGATTGTTTCCCCTGTGCGTAAGTCTTCTCCGCAATCATATTGTCTTTATTGTTATTGTGAGCCATCTCTCTCTCTCTCTCTCTCTCTCTCCTCTTTCTCTCGTTTCTCTTAAAGTGTTATTGTACCATTATTGTATTTCATGTGTAGTTATCTGGTTAGGTAGTCTATGTTATATTGGTAATGTATGACTTGTATTGTTTTATTCTTTTGCAAATAACATTCATATAAGGCGTTAGACCCTAAGATCGGTATCTGTGTATTTCTTATATTTATAAGTGTACTCAGAGCGTCGGAGACGCTCGAACAGCTTTTAAGTTAATAAGGTTACACTGTGTTACATTTACTCTCTACCACTACACCAAGGTTTACTGCACAATACATTGTTTTATGGTATAGTTATAAAGGTTTAACTTCGTGAGCGTCTGCGCCGCTGGTGATCTCCTCGTGGTCCCGAGCGTCCGCTACGCTAATAGCGTATCATTACGGTAGTCGGCAGCCTATAGCGTGCCTGTCTGTGCTCACTTGGCCGTGAGCGAACGTGACGCTTGAGCGTCTCGACCACGGTTGAGCGATCGTTACGCAACGTGCGTACCCTTACGGTATTCCATACGCCAATAGCGTACTGTGTTCTTAGACCTCTTAAAGGGTTTTTAAATAAGATAAATATTTAGCTTTATCAATGGTCACTAACAAGGGCGTAGCTACCATTGGTGCAGGTAGTGCAGCTGCTATGGGGCACAGAACCGAAAGAGGCCCACCTTTCCTGTCACAGTTATATGTGTTATGCAGAAGGGAGTAGCTACCATAGGTGCAGGGACTGAAGCTACGGGGCCTGGAGCTGAGAGGGGCCACTTTCTCCTTCCCTGTCACAGTTACATGTGCTATATACATTTTACATAAGTAGATACATAAGGGCCCTTACAAACTTTTGCCTTTGTGCCTACAATACATCTAGTTATGCCCCTGGTCTTCATCATTGTGATGTGGTATAAAATGAGCGAAGGGCATTATAATGTGGCATAATATGAACTGTGGGCACAGTAATGTGGCACAATATCAAGTGGGGGCACTGTAATGTGGCATAATATGAACTGGGGCACTGTATGTCATAACAAGAGTTGGGGGTACTGTGTTATATAATGTGTACTGGCAGCACTACAATGTGAACTAGGGCATTACTATGATTCATAAAATATACTCGTGCACTACTATGGGGCATAACATTAACTAAGGCTCTACTATAGCTCAGGAAATCAACTAGGGCACCATCACAGGGCATACAATTTACAGCTGCTACAGATAGCTGTATCTCTAGAAGCATTTAAACAGGGGGCCCCTTCAACAATCTGGTTCTCTTCCATCGATGGCAAAACTATTCGACATCGTCCATAAACCATGGATGATTATGAATCATTGATGGTCGATGGCCATCCCTGAGGTGAGCCGTGAGCTGAGACACTGTGTTGAGCCACTCCACTGAGCTGAATCACATGACTCGATGCACACCAGTGTCTCAGCTTGCCCATCTCGATCCTCAACTGCTGCCTATTGCAGGCTCCTCCCCCCTGCTCAGGGCTCATGGCAGTGATTTCTAACTGCACAGGGAGTTTCTAGAAAAGTCTCTGGCACTTTCTCTGCTCGTGTACATTTCTTATGTATATTTGCACAATAATACATTAAATATACATCTTTTAATAATAAACAGTACTTTATATTATACAGTACATACTATATGTACTCTGCCATTGGCGCGGTGGGCCCAGGTGCAACAAAATGTCTGCCCCCCCCTCGTACCGTCCAAGTCCACCCCCTCACCCCCAACTCCAAATGAGGGATTCTTTGCATGCTACCGTATATTATATATATATATATATATATATATATACTACCTTGGAGAGGGCGGCACTCAAAAGACTTGGCAAAAAGAGGTAAATGAAAAAAAACCCCGCAGGGCAATCTTTATTGTGACGTTTCGGGGACTAGCCCCTTCCTCAGCCCAGGTCTGAGGAAGGGGCTAGTCCCCGAAACGTCACAATAAAGATTGCTCTGCGGGGTTTTTTTTTCATTTACCTCTTTTTGCCAAGTCTTTTGAGTGCTGCCCTCTCCAAGGTAGTATATGCTGATCAGTGGTAACAAGCCCTGAAGGGAAGGCACCGGAGCAGGATTTTGCGTCAGTCCGGAGTGCCGGGGTCCATTGCTGTTTATATATATATATATATCAGGGCCGGTTCAAGGGCTATCTGCGCCCCGGGCAGGAAAGGGGGTGTGGCCTAATACAGGGGGCGTGGTCAGTTACGCCCCCTGTACATTGCTAGCGCCGCTTGAATGCTGAGCGGTGTGCGATGACGTCATCGCGCACCGCACAGCAAAAGGTCCTCTCCACGAAGGGAAACTAGACGCTATGCGTCTAGTTCCCTTCGTGGAGAGGACCTTTGCTGTGCGGTGCGCGATGACGTCATCGCGCACCGCTCAGCAAAGTTACTCTCCACGAAGGGAAACTAGACGCATAGCGTCTAGTTCCCTTCACAGGAGGCGGACGGGGACGGCAGCGGAGGCGGACGGGGACGGCAGCGGAGGCGGACTGGGGACACAGCGGGCAGCAGTGGTGGATCTTGCCACGGTGCGGCGCCCTCCGGATGGCGCCAGCGCCCTCCGGAAAGTGGCGCCCCGGGCAAAAGTCCTGCTTGCCCGTGGCAAGATCCGCTACTGATATATATATATATATATATATATATAATCTCCCAATGATAGAGTCACTCCTGGACTGCCAATCCGGTGAAGAAATTAAGGTGCTTTATTCAACGTTTTGGGGTACTGCCCCCCGTCATCAGGACACACCGGCTGTACAAATTGGGTATATATATATATATATATATATATATAATATATAGTAATTGATGCTGTATATAATTTAAAATGGGATTGCTGGCCACACAGATGTCTGTGTGTATGTGTGTATATATATATATATATATATATATATACAATATTCAGCGGCACTCAGGGATGCAAAGTACAGTATGACATAACAGGGTAGAGATACACATACAGATGGGATCTGTTAAGGTTTAGGATGTGGATGTGTCCTAGATTTAGGATGTGCAGAGGGGAGTGGTTATTTGGATGCAATGGGGGCACTGTGCTGGAGAGGATCTGGTGAGGGTGACCTGCTCAGGGCCAGGGAAAAGGATACCTATCAACAGTGCCGTAACTAAACACTTTAGTGCTGTGTGCAAGAAACTGCATCAGCGCCCCCCCCCCCCCCGCCCCCCCCTTTATGTAAAATAGGGTCAGTGCGCGCCGTTGGTGCACGTAAAACATATAGGGGCATGGCTTCTTGGGGAAGGGGTGTGGCCACAAAATAATACCAATTCATATTATGAAGCATCACACACACTGAGATAATATATCATCACTGATGGTCACACATACTGAGATAATATGTCATCACCGATGGTCACACACGATGAGATAATATATCATCACCGATGGCCACACATACTGACATAATATATCATCACCGATGGCCACACATACTGAGATAATATATCACCGATGGTCACACATACTGAGATAATATGTCATCACCGATGGTCACACACACCGAGATAATATATCATCACCGATGGCCACACACACTGAGATAATTAATCATCACCGATGGCCACACACACTGAGATAATATATCCTCACCGATGGCCACACACATTGAGATAATATATCATCACCGATGGCCACACATGCCAAGATACTATATCATCACCAGTTATCACACATACTGAGATAATATATCATCACCGATGGCCATACATACTGAGATAATATATCATCACCGATGGCCACACATACTGAGATAATATATCATCACCGATGGCCACACATGCCAAGATACTATATCATCACCAGTTATCACACATACTGAGAAAATATATCATCACCGATGGCCATACATACTGAGATAATATATCATCACCGATGGCCTCACATACAGAGATAATATATCATCACCGATGGTCACACATACTGAGATAATATGTCATCACCATTGGTCACACATACTGAGATAATATATCATCACCGATGGCAACACATACTGACATAATATATCATCAACGATTGTCACACATACTGAGATAATACATTATCACCGATGGCCACACATAATGAGATAATATATCATCACCGATGGCCACACACACTGAGATAATTAATCATCACCGATGGCCACACACACTGAGGTAATATATCATCATCGATGGTCACACATACTGAGATAATATATCAACACCGATGGCCACACATACTGAGATAATATATCGTCACCGATGGTCACACATACTGAGATAATATGTCATCACCTATGGTCACACACACTGAGATAATTAATCATCACCGATGGCCACACACACTGAGATAATATATCATCACCGATGGCCACACATGCTGAGATAATATGTCATCACCGATGGACACACATACTGAGATAATATATCATCACCGATGGTCACACATACTGAGATAATATATCATCACCGATTGTCACACATACTGAGATAATACATTATCGCCGATGTCCACACATACTGAGATAATATATCGTCACCGATGGTCACACATACTGAGATAATATGTCTTTACCTATGGTCACACACACTGAGATAATTAATCATCACCGATGGCCACACACACTGAGATAATATATCATCACCGATGGTCACACATACTGAGATAATATGTCATCACCGATGGTCACACACAATGAGATAATATATCATCACCGATGGTTACACATACTGACATAATATATCATCACCGATGGCCACACATACTGAGATAATATATCATCACCGATGGTCACACATACTGAGATAATATGTCATCACCGATGGTCACACACACCGAGATAATATATCATCACCGATGGCCACACACACTGAGATAATTAATCATTACCGATGGCCACACACACTGAGATAATATATCATCACCGATGGCCACACACATTGAGATAATATATCATCACCGATGGCTACACATGCCAAGATACTATATCATCACCAGTTAACTTATCACACATACTGAGATAATATATCATCACCGATGGCCATACATACTGAGATAATATATCATCACCGATGGCCACACATACTGAGATAATATATCATCACCGATGGCCACACATGCCAAGATACTATATCCTCACCAGTTATCACACATACTGAGAAAATATATCATCACCGATGGCCATACATACTGAGATAATATATCATCACCGATGGCCACACACACTGAGATAATTAATCATCACCGATGGCCACACACACTGAGGTAATATATCATCATCGATGGTCACACATACTGAGATAATATATCAACACCGATGGCCACACATACTGACATAATATATCATCACCGATGGCCACACATACTGACATAATATATCATCACCGATGGCCACACACAATGAGATAATATATAATCACCAATGGTCACACACACTGAGATAATATATCATCACCGATGGCCACACACACTGAGATAATATATCATCCCCGATGGCCACACATTGAGATAGTATATCATCCCCGATGCCCACACATACTGAGATAATATGTAATCACCGATGGACACACGTACTGAGATAATATATCATCACCGATGGTCACACATACTGAGATAATATATCATCACCTATTGTCACACATACTGAGATAAGACATTATCACCGATGTCCACACATACTGAGATAATATGTCATCACCTATGGTCACACATACTGAGATAATTAATCATCACCGATGGCCACACACACTGAGATAATATATCATCACCGATGGTCACACATACTGAGATAATATGTCATCACCGATGGTCACACACAATGAGATAATATATCATCACCGATGGCCACACATACTGACATAATAAATCATCACGATGGTCACACATACTGAGATAATATGTCATCACCGATGGTCACATACACCGAGATAATATATCATCACCGATGGCCACACACACTGAGATAATTAATCATCACCGATGGCCACACACACTGAGATAATATATCATCACCGATGGCCACACATATTGAGATAATATATCATCACCGATGGCCACACATGCCAAGATACTATATCATCAGCAGTTATCACACATACTGAAATAATATATCATCACCGATGGCCATACATACTGAGATTATATATCATCACCGATGGCCACACATACTGAGATAATATATCATCACTGATGGCCACACATGCCAAGATACTATATCATCACCAGTTATCACACATACTGAGATAATATATCATCACCGATGGCCATACATACTGAGATAATATATCATCACCGATGGCCAAACATACTGAAATAATATATAATCACCGATGGCCACACATGCCAAGATACTATATCATCACCAGTTATCACACATACTGAGAAAATATATCATCACCGATGGCCATACATACTGAGATAATATATCATCACCGATGGCCGCACATTCTGAGATAATATATCATCACCGATGGTCACACATACTGAGATAATATGTCATCACCGATGGTCACACATACTGAGATAATATATCATCACCGATGGAGACGCATAATGACATAATATATCATCAACGATTGTCACACATACTGAGATAATACATTATCACCGATGGCCACACATACTGAGATAATATATCATCACCGATGGCCACACACACTGAGATAATTAATCATCACCGATGGCCACACACACTGAGGTAATATATCATCATCGATGGTCACACATACTGAGATAATATATCAACACCGATGGCCACACCTACTGACATAATATATCATCACCGATGGCCACACATACTAACATAATAAATCATCAACGATGGCCACACATACTGACATAATATATCATTACCGATGGCCACACACAATGAGATAATATATAATCACCAATGGTCACACACACTGAGATAATATATCATCACCGATGGCCGCACACACTGAGATAATATATCATCCACGATGGCCACACACATTGAGATAGTATATCATCCCCGATGCCCACACATGCTGAGATAATATATCATCACCGATGGCCACACATACTGAGATAATATATCATCACCGATTGTCACACATACTGAGATAATACATTATCACCGATGGCCACACATACTGAGATAATATATTGTCACCGATGGTCACACATACTGAGATAATATGTCATCACCTATGGTCACACATACTGAGATAATATATCATCACCGATGGTCACACATACTGAGATAATATATCATCACCGATTGTCACACATACTGAGATAATACATTATCGCCGATGTCCACACATACTGAGATAATATATCGTCACCGATGGTCACACATACTGAGATAATATGTCTTTACCTATGGTCACACACACTGAGATAATTAATCATCACCGATGGTCACACATACTGAGATAATATGTCTTCACCGATGGTCACACACAATGAGATAATATATCATCACCGATGGTTACACATACTGACATAATATATCATCACCGATGGCCACACATACTGAGATAATATGTCATCACCGATGGTCACACACACCGAGATAATATATCATCACCGATGGCCACACACACTGAGATAATTAATCATCAACGATGGCCACACACTCTGAGATAATATATCATCACCGATGGCCACACACATTGAGATAATATATCATCACCGATGGCTACACATGCCAAGATACTATATCATCACCAGTTAACTTATCACACATACTGAGATAATATATCATCACCGATGGCCATACATACTGAGATAATATATCATCACCGATGGCCACACATACTGAGATAATATATCATCACCGATGGCCACACATGCCAAGATACTATATCCTCACCAGTTATCACACATACTGAGAAAATATATCATCACCGATGGCCATACATACTGAGATAATATATCATCACCGATGGCCACACACACTGAGATAATTAATCATCACCGATGGCCACACACACTGAGGTAATATATCATCATCGATGGTCACACACATACTGAGATAATATATCAACACCGATGGCCACACATAATGACATAATATATCATCACCGATGGCCACACATACTAACATAATATATCATCACCGATGGCCACACATACTGACATAATATATCATCACCGATGGCCACACACAATGAGATAATATATAATCACCAATGGTCACACACACTGAGATAATATATCATCACCGATGGCCACACACACTGAGATAATATATCATCCCCGATGGCCACACACATTGAGATAGTATATCATCCCCGTTGCCCACACATGCTGAGATAATATATCATCACCGATGGCCAAACATACTGAGATAATATATCATCACCGATTGTCACACATACTGAGATAATACAATATCACCGATGGCCACACATACTGAGATAATATATCGTCACCGATGGTCACACATACTGAGATAATATGTCATCACCTATGGTCACACACACTGAGATAATTAATCATCACCGATGGCCACACACACTGAGATAATATATCATCACCGATGGCCACACATGCTGAGATAATATGTCATCACCGATGGACACACATACTGAGATAATATATCATCACCGATGGTCACACATACTGAGATAATATATCATCACCGATTGTCACACATACTGAGATAATACATTATCACCGATGTCCACACATACTGAGATAATATATCGTCACCGATGGTCACACATACTGAGATAATATGTCTTGACCTATGGTCACACACACTGAGATAATTAATCATCACCGATGGCCACACACACTGAGATAATATATCATCACCGATGGTCACACATACTGAGATAATATGTCATCACCGATGGTCACACACAATGAGATAATATATCATCACCGATGGCCACACATACTGACATAATATATCATCACCGATGGCCACACATACTGAGATAATATATCATCACCGATAGTCACACATACTGAGATAATATGTCATCACCGATGGTCACACACACCGAGATAATATATCATCACCGATGGCCACACACACTGAGATAATTAATCATCACCGATGGCCACACACACTGAGATAATATATCATCACCGATGGCCACACACATTGAGATAATATATCATCACCGATGGTTACACATGCCCAGATACTATATCATCACCAGTTAACTTATCACACATACTGAGATAATATATCATCACCGATGGCCATACATACTGAGATAATATATCATCACCGATGGTCACACATACTGAGATAATATATCATCACCGATGGCCACACACACTGAGATAATATATCATCCCCGATGGCCACACACATTGAGATAGTATATCATTCCCGATGCCCACACATACTGAGATAATATGTCATCACCGATGGACACACGTACTGAGATAATATATCATCACCGATGGTCACACATACTGAGATAATATATCATCACCTATTATCACACATACTGAGATAAGACATTATCACCGATGTCCACACATACTGAGATAATATGTCATCACCTATGGTCACACATACTGAGATAATTAATCATCACCGATGGCCACACACACTGAGATAATATATCATCACCGATGGTCACACATACTGAGATAATATGTCATCACCGATGGTCACACACAATGAGATAATATATCATCACCGATGGCCACACATACTGACATAATAAATCATCACCGATGGCCACACATACTGAGATAATATATCATCACCGATGGTCACACATACTGAGATAATATGTCATCACCGATGGTCACACACACCGAGATAATATATCATCACCGATGGCCACACACACTGAGATAATATATCATCACCGATGGTCACACATACTGAGATAATATGTCATCACCGATGGTCACACACAATGAGATAATATATCATCACCGATGGCCACACATACTGACATTATATATCATCACCAATGGCCACACATACTGAGATAATATATCATCACCGATGGTCACACATACTGAGATAATATGTCATCACTGATGGTCACACACACCGAGATAATATATCATCACCGATGGCCACACACACTGAGATAATTAATCATCACCGATGGCCACACACACTGAGATAATATATCATCACCGATGGCCACACACATTGAGATAATATATGATCACCGATGGCTACATGTGCCAAGATACTATATCATCACCAGTTAACTTATCACACATACTGAGATAATATATCATCACCGATGGCCATACATACTGAGATAATATATCATCACCGATGGCCACACATACTGAGATAATATATCATCACCGATGGCCACACATGCCAAGATACTATATCCTCACCAGTTATCACACATACTGAGAAAATATATCACCACCGATGGCCATACATACTGAGATAATATATCATCACCGATGGCCGCACATACTGAGATAATATATCATCACCGATGGTCACACATACTGAGATAATATATCATCACCGATGTCCACACACACTGAGATAATATATCATCCCCGATGGCCACACATACTGAGATAATATGTCATCACCGATGGACACACGTACTGAGATAATATATCATCACGATGGTCACACATACTGAGATAATATATCATCACCTATTGTCACACATACTGAGATAAGACATTATCACCGATGTCCACACATACTGAGATAATATGTCATCACCTATGGTCACACATACTGAGATAATTAATCATCACCGATGGCCACACACACTGAGATAATATATCATCACCGATGGTCACACATACTGAGATAATATGTCATCACCGATGGTCACACACAATAAGATAATATATCATCACCGATGGCCACACATACTGACATAATAAATCATCACCGATGGCCACACAAACTGAGATAATAGATCATCACCGATGGTCACACATACTGAGATAATATGTCATCACCGATGGTTACACACACCGAGATAATATATCATCACCGATGGCCACACACACTGAGATAATTAATTATCACCGATGGCCACACACACTGAGATAATATATCATCACCGATGGCCACACATATTGAGATAATATATCATCACCGATGGCCACACATGCCAAGATACTATATCATCAGCAGTTATCACACATACTGAAATAATATATCATCACCGATGGCCATACATACTGAGATAATATATCATCACCGATGGCCACACATACTGAGATAATATATCATCACTGATGGCCACACATGCCAAGATACTATATCATCACCAGTTTTCACACATACTGAGATAATATATCATCACCGATGGCCATACATACTGAGATAATATATCATCACCGATGGCCACACATACTGAGATAATATATCATCACCGATGGCCACACATGCCAAGATACTATATCATCGCCAGTTATCACACATACTGAGAAAATATATCATCACCGATGGCCATACATACTGAGATAATATATCATCACCGATGGCCGCACATACTGAGATAATATATCATCACCGATGGTCACACATACTGAGATAATATGTCATCACCGATGGTCACACATACTGAGATAATATATCATCACCGATGGCCACACATACTGACATAATATATCATCACCGATGGCCACACACATTGAGATAATATATCATCACCGATGGCTACACATGCCAAGATACTATATCATCACCAGTTAACTTATCACACATACTGAGATAATATATCATCACCGATGGCCATACATACTGAGATAATATATCATCACCGATGGCCACACATACTGAGATAATATATCATCACCGATGGCCACACATGCCAAGATACTATATCCTCGCCAGTTATCACACATACTGAGAAAATATATCATCACCGATGGCCATACATACTGAGATAATATATCATCACCGATGGCCACACACACTGAGATAATTAATCATCACCGATGGCCACACACACTGAGGTAATATATCATCATCGATGGTCACACATACTGAGATAATATATCAACACCGATGGCCACACATACTGACATAATATATCATCACCGATGGCCACACATACTAACATAATATATCATCACCGATGGCCACACATACTGACATAATATATCATCACCGATGGCCAAACACAATGAGATAATATATATTCACCAATGGTCACACACACTGAGATAATATATCATCACCGATGGCCACACACACTGAGATAATATATCATCCCCGATGGCCACACACATTGAGATAGTATATCATCCCCGATGCCCACACATGCTGAGATAATATATCATCACCGATGGCTACACATACTGAGATAATATATCATCACCGATTGTCACACATACTGAGATAATACATTATCACCGATGGCCACACATACTGAGATAATATATCGTCACCGATGGTCACACATACTGAGATAATATGTCATCACCTATGGTCACACACACTGAGATAATTAATCATCACCGATGGCCACACACACTGAGATAATATATCATCACCGATGGCCACACATGCTGTGATAATATGTCATCACCGATGGACACACATACTGAGATAATATATCATCACCGATGGTCACACATACTGAGATAATATATCATCACCGATTGTCACACATACTGAGATAATACATTATCACCGATGTCCACACATACTGAGATAATATATCGTCACCGATGGTCACACATACTGAGATAATATGTCTTGACCTATGGTCACACACAATGAGATAATATATCATCACCGATGGCCACACATACTGACATAATATATCATCACCGATGGCCACACATACTGAGATAATATATCATCACCGATGGTCACACATACTGAGATAATATGTCATCACCGATGGTCACACACACCGAGATAATATATCATCACCGATGGCCACACACACTGAGATAATTAATCATCACCGATGGCCACACACACTGAGATTATATATCATCACCGATGGCCACACACATTGAGATAATATATCATCACCGATGGTTACACATGCCAAGATACTATATCATCACCAGTTAACTTATCACACATACTGAGATAATATATCATCACCGATGGCCATACATACTGAGATAATATATCATCACCGATGGCCACACATACTGAGATAATATATCATCACTGATGGCTACACATGCCAAGATACTATATCCTCACCAGTTATCACACATACTGAGAAAACATATCATCACCGATGGCCATACATACTGAGATAATATATCATCACCGATGGCCGCACATACTGAGATAATATATCATCACCGATGGTCACACATACTGAGATAATATATCATCACCGATGGCCACACACACTGAGATAATATATCATCCCCGATGGCCACACACATTGAGATAGTATATCATCCCCGATGCCCACACATACTGAGATAATATGTCATCACCGATGGACACACGTACTGAGATAATATATCATCACCGATGGTCACACATACTGAGATAATATATCATCACCTGTTGTCACACATACTGAGATAAGACATTATCACCGATGTCCACACATACTGAGATAATATGTCATCACCTATGGTCACACATACTGAGATAATTAATCATCACCGATGGCCACACACACTGAGATAATATATCATCACCGATGGTCACACATACTGAGATAATATGTCATCACCGATGGTCACACACAATGAGATAATTTATCATCACCGATGGCCACACATACTGACATAATAAATCATCACCGATGGCCACACATACTGAGATAATATGTAATCACCGATGGTCACACACACCGAGATAATATATCATCACCGATGGCAACACACACTGAGATAATATATCATCACCGATGGTCACACATACTGAGATAATATGTCATCACCGATGGTCACACACAATGAGATAATATATCATCACCGATGGCCACACATACTGACATAATATATCATCACCGATGGCCACACATACTGAGATAATATATCATCACCGATGGTCACACATACTGAGATAATATGTCATCACTGATGGTCACAAACACCGAGATAATATATCATCACCGATGGCCACACACACTGAGATAATTAATCATCACCGATGGCCACACACACTGAGATAATATATCATCACCGATGGCTACACACATTGAGATAATATATCATCACCGATGGCTACACATGCCAAGATACTATATCATCACCAGTTAACTTATCACACATACTGAGATAATATATCATCACCGATGGCCATACATACTGAGATAATATATCATCACCGATGGCCACACATACTGAGATAATATATCATCACCGATGGCCATACATACTGAGATAATATATCATCACCGATGGCCACACATGCCAAGATACTATATCCTCACCAGTTATCACACATACTGAGAAAATATATCATCACCGATGGCCATACATACTGAGATAATATATCATCACCGATGGCCGCACATACTTAGATAATATATCATCACCGATGGTCACACACACTGAGATAATATATCATCACCGATGTCCACACACACTGAGATAATATATCATCCCCGATGGACACACACATTGAGAGAGTATATCATCCCCGATGCCCACACATACTGAGATAATATGTCATCACCGATGGACACACGTACTGAGATAATATATCATCACCGATGGTCACACATACTGAGATAATATATCATCACCTATTGTCACACATACTGAGATAAGACATTATCACCGATGTCCACACATACTGAGATAATATGTCATCACCTATGGTCACACATACTGAGATAATTAATCATCACCGATGGCCACACACACTGAGATAATATATCATCACCGATGGTCACACATACTGAGATAATATGTCATCACCGATGGTCACACACAATGAGATAATATATCATCACCGATGGCCACACATACTGACATAATAAATCATCACCGATGGCCACACATACTGAGATAATATATCATCACCGATGGTCACACATACTGAGATAATATGTCATCACCGATGGTCACACACACCGAGATAATATATCATCACCGATGGCCACACACACTGAGAAAATTAATTATCACCGATGGCCACACACACTGAGATAATATATCATCACCGATGGCCACACATATTGAGATAATATATCATCACCGATGGCCACACATGCCAAGATACTATATCATCAGCACTTATCACACATACTGAAATAATATATCATCACCGATGGCCATACATACTGAGATAATATATCATCACCGATGGCCATACATACTGAGATAATATATCATCACCGATGGCCACACATGCCAAGATACTATATCATCACCAGTTATCACACATACTGAGATAATATATCATCACCGATGGCCATACATACTGAGATAATATATCATCACCGATGGCCACACATACTGAGATAATATATCATCACCGATGGCCATACATGCCAAGATACTATATCATCGCCAGTTATCACACATACTGAGAAAATATATCATCACCCATGGCCATACATACTGAGATAATATATCATCACCGATGGCCGCACATACTGAGATAATATATCATCACCGATGGTCACACATACTGAGATAATATGTCATCACCGATGGTCACACACACCGAGATAATATATCATCACCGATGGCCACACACACTGAGATAATTAATCATCACCGATGGCCACACACACTGAGATAATATATCATCACCGATGGCCACACACATTGAGATAATATATCATCACCGATGGTTACACATGCCAAGATACTATATCATCACCAGTTAACTTATCACACATACTGAGATAATATATCATCACCGATGGCCATACATACTGAGATAATATATCATCACCGATGGCCACACATACTGAGATAATATATCATCACCGATGGCCACACATGCCAAGATACTATATCCTCACCAGTTATCACACATACTGAGAAAATATATCATCACCGATGGCCATACATACTGAGATAATATATCATCACCAATGGCCGCACATACTGAGATAATATATCATCACCGATGGTCACACATACTGAGATTATATATCATCACCGATGGCCACACACACTGAGATAATATATCATCCCCGATGGCCACACACATTGAGATAGTATATCATCCCCGATGCCCACACATACTGAGATAATATATCATCACCGATGGTCACACATACTGAGATAATATGTCATCACCGATGGTCACACACAATGAGATAATATATCATCACCGATGGCCACACATACTGACATAATAAATCATCACCGATGGCCACACATACTGAGATAATATATCATCACCGATGGTCACACATACTGAGATAATATGTAATCACCGATGGTCACACACACCGAGATAATATATCATCACCGATGGCCACACACACTGAGATAATATATCATCACCGATGGTCACACATACTGAGATAATATGTCATCACCGATGGTCACACACAATGAGATAATACATCATCACCGATGGCCACACATACTGACATAATATATCATCACCGATGGCCACACATACTGAGATAATATATCATCACCGATGGTCACACATACTGAGATAATATGTCATCACTGATGGTCACACACACCGAGATAATATATCATCACCGATGGCCACACACACTGAGATAATTAATCATCACCGATGGCCACACACACTGAGATAATATATCATCACCGATGGCCACACACATTGAGATAATATATCATCACCGATGGCTACACATGTCAAGATACTATATCATCACCAGTTAACTTATCACACATACTGAGATAATATATCATCACCGATGGCCATACATACTGAGATAATATATCATCACCGATGGCCACACATACTGAGATAATATATCATCACCAGTTATCACACATACTGAGAAAATATATCATCACCGATGGCCATACATACTGAGATATTATATCATCACCGATGGCCGCACATACTGAGATAATATATCATCACCGATGGTCACACATACTGAGATAATATATCATCACCGATGTCCACACACACTGAGATAATATATCATCCCCGATGGCCACACACATTGAGATAGTATATCATCCCCGATGCCCACACATACTGAGATAATATGTCATCACCGATGGACACACGTACTGAGATAATATATCATCACCGATGGTCACACATACTGAGATAATATATCATCACCTATTGTCACACATACTGAGATAAGACATTATCACCGATGTCCACACATACTGAGATAATATGTCATCACCTATGGTCACACATACTGAGATAATATGTCATCACCTATGGTCACACATACTGAGATAATTAATCATCACCGATGGCCACACACACTGAGATAATATATCATCACCGATGGTCACACATACTGAGATAATATGTCATCACCGATGGTCACAGACAATGAGATAATATATCATCACCGATGGCCACACATACTGACATAATAAATCATCACCGATGGCCACACATTCTGAGATAATATATCATCACCGATGGTCACACATACTGAGATAATATGTCATCACCGATGGTCACACACACCGAGATAATATATCATCACCGATGGCCACACACACTGAGATAATATATCATCACCGATGGCCACACATATTGAGATAATATATCATCACCGATGGCCACACATGCCAAGATACTATATCATCAGCAGTTATCACACATACTGTAATAATATATCATCACCGATGGCCATACATACTGAGATAATATATCATCACCGATGGCCACACATACTGAGATAATATATCATCACCGATGGCCACACATGCCAAGATACTATATCAGACCACACTTTTTTTGTGGCACTTTCCATCTGCGCATATTGTCCCATTAAAATGTTTATGCCATAAATGGGCGCGACCCACATAGCATAACTGCATTTTTATGCACCAATTTATGCCCCACCCCTGTGGTAGCTCCACCCACATCACTGCCCACCTCTGTCCTGCCCTATTTCCTTTTTAGCACTAAGTATGAATATATATATATATAGATAGATAGATAGATAGATAGATAGATAGATAGATAGATAGATAGATAGATAGATAGATAGATAGATAGATAGATAGATATAGATATTTATTATAGGATTTTAATATCTACTGGTAAATCCTTTTCTCTTAGTCCATAGAGGATGCTGGGGACTCCGTAAGGACCATTGGGTATAGACGGGATCCACAGGAGACATGGGCACGCTATAAGACTTTGAATGGGTGTGAACTGGCTCCTCCCTCTATGCCCCTCCTCCAGACCTCCGTTAGAAAACTGTGCCCAGGGAGAGGGACCTTTCGAGGAAAGAATTTATTGTTTAAACACAGTGAGTGTCATACCAGCTCACACCACGAACATACCGCAGAACGTGGCAATCAATAGAATACCAGCCAACAGCATGAAAAATACACAGCCACATGCTGAGAGAATATGCAACACAACCAGTGTGTCAACACAACCAATAATAAAACACCGCCTGCCATGGTAAGCACCACGTCAGCAACAGCCTTACAGAAAGAAACACCACCAGAGTAACTATAACCAAGAACTGCAGACACAGTACGCACTGGGACGGGCGCCCAGCATCCTCTACGGACTAAGAGAAAAGGATTTACCGGTAGGTATTCAAATCCTATTTTCACATACGATCTAGAGGATGCTGGGGACTCCGTAAGGACCATGGGGTTTTTATACCAAAGCTCCAGACCGGGCGGGAGAGTGCGGACGACTCTGCAGCACCGATTTGAGCAACCATGAGGTCCTCAGAAACCAGGGTATCAAATTTGTACAGTTTAGCAAAAGAGTTTGAACCCAACCAAGTAGCCGCTCTGCAAAGTTGAACTGCCGAGACTCCTCGGGCATCCGCCCAAGAAGAGCCCATCTTCCTAGTAGAATGGGTCTCCACCAACAATGGTAACGGCAATCCAGCCGTAGAATGAGCACACCAAATTGTATCACAGATCCAGCGTAAAACAGACTGCATAGATGCAGGTGTCCCAATTATGCTGGGAGCATACTGGACAAGCAGAGCCTCTGTTTCCCCAACCTGAGCCAACGAGGCGTCAAAAATAGTCAAAGTCCCGACGACATCGAGAGCCTTTGAATCAGCCAAAGCTTAAGTAATCACAGGCATCACAATAGGCTGGTTTCTGCGAAACACAGAGCCACCTTCTTTGCAGAACTATTATCCGAGTTCTCAATTCCGCTCTACACATGGAAGATCCAACAGGAGCTCTTGTGAGACAAAGCCGCTACTTCCGACACACGCCTTGCGGACGCCAAATCCAGTAGCATGACCACTCTTCAAGAGAGAAATTTTTAACACAACCTTTCATAAAGGTTCCAAACAGTGTGACACAAGAAAACACAACACCACGTCAAGGTCCCATGGTGCCAATGGCGGCACAACCGGAGGTTGGATGTGCAGTACTGCTTTCACGAAAGTCCGAACTTCCAGAAAGATGGCCAATTCTTTTTTTTTTCTTTGAGAAAATGTAAAAGACTAAAACTGCACTGAAATGGAGCCTAACTTTAGGCCTGTATCCACAACTGCTTGCAAGGAGAGGAGAAGAACGACCCAGCTGAAAATCTTCCGTAGGAGCCTTCTTGGATTCATACCAAGACACATCTTTACGGCGACTACGGTGGTAAGGTTATGCCGTTACTTCTTTTCTAGCCTGAAGAAATGTGGAAACGACTTCACTGGAAATACCTTTTCTGGCTAGGATATGGCATTCAACCTCCACGCTGTCAAACGCAGTCACGGTAAGTCTTGAAACACTCCCTGATCTTTGTAACAGTTCCTCATGTAGACAAAGCGGTCAGAAATCTTCCATGAGTAATCATGAAAACCTGTAAACCAAGCACTCCTTGGCTAGACCGGAACAATGAGGATCTCATGAACCTTTGTTCGTCTTACGGTTATCCCTTCAGAAAAGGTGAAAACGGAGGGAACACATAGACCGACTGAAAACACCCAAGGTGTCACGAGGGCATCCACTGCCATAGCTTGAGTGTCCCTTGACCTGGAACAATATCCTTGAGGCCTCTCGTTGAGGCGAAATGCCAACATGTCCAATTGAGGTACTCCTCAAAGACTTGTCACTTCTGTGAAAACTTCTTGATGACGACTGTATTTCTCCCGGAAGGAGATTGCAGCTGCAGAGGAAATCTAATTCTCCGTCGTTTACCTCCGGAGTGAAGACCACTAATAAAGCGTTTATCAGTCTTTCCACCCAGCGGCAAATTTTTTGCACCTTCTGCCATTTCCGCTTTGCTCCTTGTTCCGCCTTAGTGGCTTACTTACGCCACTGCTGTTAAGTCGTCCGACAGAAGTAACACGGGCGGACCACGAAAAATATGTTCGTTGAAAATAGCTCTTAAATCAAGAAAGCATAGTACAGACAATCTTCCCAGCTTGACCTTTTCCTCCGGAAATACGTCCCTTGCAAGGACTAATCCCCAGCCTCGGAGATCTGCATGCATGAACACCAGGATCTAATCTTGGATCCGAACTTTCGTCCCTCCAGAAGGTGAGAACCGAGCAGACACCACAGGAGCGACATCCTGGCCAGTAGGATCACATTCCGGTGCAGGTGAGACCCGGACCACATTTCCAACTGGTCCCTTGAAAACACTCTAGCATTTTACCTACTCACCGAAAAGGCCTCTTAGGCCGCACCCCTCCACTTCATAACGGAACATAATGATGGATTGTCATTGCAAAACTGATCCGACTCCGGATCCTCAGACCTATTCCACAGGAAAAACACAGAACCTCAACCGTTCAGTATCTACTCTGATACCCACCCCCGACATATGCGTCGTTGGGAACAACAGCCATTCCCAGTGTTGAAGAACAGTCAGAGAGAAACAACGCCTTGCACCACTTGTTTCTTGACCTCGCTTTAATCAGGAGAGCGTCTTAGTACAGAATAACAATGGCTCCTATTATTGAAAGAAAACCATCATACTGCCATCACTCCGGTGAAATGGCAAATACAATCCTGGATCTCCCGCCAGGTAAACTGAATGCGGAAAACAACGCATTTAAACATCTTATTTTTTTTATTTTTTTAAAAAATAAGGGACAGCAGGACAATGCCTTGAACCTGACGCACCTCTGGTATGGCGTCGCGTACTACCTCCTCTTCCAGAGGGGAAATGGCAAGATCTATTAGAAAATCAGTGAGGGGAACATCTGTAACTCCAGAATGTCCCCCTTTGGATTTTACAAGTAACTCACAGGTCCTGGTCTATTCCCGGACTAACGGAAAAGTAGTAGACGAGTCTCCACCGGAGTGGGGTCCAGTCAGATAGACTAAGAACCATGTGGTGGATGTGGTAGAAACAGAAAACGCCATCCACCTCTGCGAACCTAACAAGGCTGCAGAACACCTACCTTATCACCTTCCATTAAGAAATATATATATCATGTGCATTTCCTTTTCTTACTTGTGCTATCTTATACTCCATACTCCCGTTGGTTGCACCTAACCCCGGGTTTTCTATACCTATCCTATTTTGTCTTGCACTGTAAGTACTGCTTTCTTGTTTGCTCATTTGCTTATGTACTGTGTAACGGGCGCTGCGAATCCCTTGTGGCACCATATAAATAAATAATAATAATAATGATAATAATAATAATAATAAAAACTATATACAAATATATATATATATGAACTTGAAATCCTTTACCAGTCCACTATGGTTACTTTAATATATATATATATATATATATATATATATACACATACACACACATATATACAAATACACACACATAATCACACAGTGTACATATACACTACACTTTGTGTATGTAAAGTAAATGTATCTATACCTTGTGCGTGTGTACAGATAGATAGATAGATAGATAGATAGATAGATAGATAGATAGATAGATAGATAGATAGATAGATAGATAGATAGATAGATAGATAGATAGATAGATAGATAGATAGACAGTTGCTATCAGCGCTAATATTATACTGCAAATCCATGTGTATGTAGCAGAGGGGATTTGGTCATATTTTGATCAGAAAATTTAGGCTTGTAGCATATCTCCCAACATTGTGGTCAATCGAGCGGCAGCAACCGCAAAGGCGCACACATGTGACCTCAAAGGGGGCATAGTCTATGTGAAAGTGGGTGAAGTTTTGCGAACCCCCATTCCCATCACTGTTGGGGGCGTATAGAGCAGTGGTGTGTGCTCTCCCAACTACCCTACTACCATGGGGCACATAGCAGCCCACAGGTGAGACAGCGGAACAGTCCTAGGAAAACGGGACTGTCCCGCTGAATGCAGGATAGTTTGGAGGTATGATGTAGCCCATCGTCAAGGGACCCCAATATTCTGAAAGTCTCTAACCTAGCCTATATACTCAGCACACCATTGCAATGCAGGTATATATACCTTTCACCTACATAGGGGAACATCCATACAGGGCTGGCCTGTGAACCAAACCCAAGAAGGCAATTTATAGCCTTAATTGTACACTGCCATGACAGCACTAGGCAAAATATTTGGAAACAAAACAGAAAAGAAATATGCCCATGCTCGGGTTTACCATATTGTACATGGTACCAGCCAGGGACGTGCAGTCAGGGGAGGCAGGAGAGGCAGTGCCTCCCCTGTCATAATGATTAAAATAATAAAAAGAAGATATTTATAACACAGTCTGTTATAAATATCTTTTTTTATTATTTTAATAATTCCCCCCCCCCCCCCCCCCCGGCTGATTGTGAGGGTGGGAGGCAGTGGGAGAGGTGCCTCTCGCTGCTAACATTAAAACTCCGGGCAGCGGGGGGCGGGCAGGGGGCGGGGCGCAGCAATGGGCTGTGAAAGCCCATTGAAAATGAATGGGGAAGCGGCACCTATACTGGTGCCGCAATGACAGGGGCGTGCGATGAATGCACGCCCCTGTCAGTGCCCCAGATGTGATTGGCCCATCGGATCCAGTGCTGGATCCGCTGTCCAATCACCCCCTTCCCGGCTGCAGCAGGCGCCGTGGGCTGTGTGGGCGCCCGCTGCAGCCAGCACCGCTACTATGGGAGAGACGTCATGAGTCATGACGTCTCTCCCATAGTACAGAAGAGACGAGCCAGCGGCGGACGGACGGAGGACAGCGCTGCAGAAGCGGTGAGTATGTGTGTGTGTGTGTGTTGTTTTTTTTTTGTGTTGGGGCACAGCAAGAGGGGCACAACAACTGGGGGGCACAGCAACTCGGGGGCACAACAACTGGGGGGGCACAGCAACTGGGGGGCACAACAAGGGGCACAGCAAGAGGGGCACAGCAACTGGGGGGCACAACAACAAGTGGCACAGCAAGAGGGGCACAGCAATAGGGGCACAACAACAAGGGGGCACTACAACTGGGGGGTACAGCAACTGGGGGGCACAACAAGTGGCACAGCAAGAGGGGCACAGCAACTGCGGGGCACAACAACAAGGGGCACAGAAACTGGGGGGCACTACAACTGGGGGGCACAGCAACAGGGGCACAGCAACTGGGGGGCACAACAACAAGGGGCACAGCAACAGGGGCACAGCAACTGGGGGGCGCATCAACAAGGGACACAGCAACAGGGGGGTACAACAACAAGGGGCACAGCAACAGGGGCACAGCAACTGGGGGGCACAACCACAAGGGGCACAGCAACAGGGGCACAGCAACAAGGGGCACAGCTATAAGGGGCACAAGTACAAAGGGGCACAGCAACTGGGGGGCACAATTACAAGGGGCACAGCAACTGGGGGCACAGCAACTGGGGGGCACAACTACAAGGGGCACAGCAATTGGGGGGCTCAACTACAAGGGGCACAGCAACTGGGGGCACAATTACAGGGGTCACAGCTACTGGGGGCAAAGCGACTGAGGGCACACCGACAGGGGGCACAACTACTTCAGGCACAGCTAGGGGCAAAGCTACAAGGGGCACAGCGACTGGGGTCACAACTACTGGGGGCACAGCGACTGGGGGCACAACTACAAGGGGTCACAACTACTCGGGGCAATGCTACTGGGGGCAAAGCTACTAGGGGTACATCTACTAGGCTCACAACTATTGGGGGAGCCTGCTCCATCATCCCAGTTAGCAGCAGCACTCTCCCCTGTCTGTGCTAACGTCTTCCCGCATCAGCGAGTGCATAATATTCATTCATTTCTCTCTCTCCTCCTGTGGATTACTTTATTTGTAAGTATAATTTTCATTTTTACAGATACCGGCCCTATTGGATTCTACTGGACAAGTGGACGTGACCGGCGTGGGATGTAGGTAAGTGATCTCTCTCTCATTTTTACAGGAACCACCTATTGGATTCTACTGGACAAGTGGACGTGACCGGCGTGGGATCAGGATGTAGGTAAGTATGTGTGAGTGTGTAAGTGTGTTTGAATAAATTTTTACTTTCACGGTGTGTGTGTTGTGTCTTTATTTGGGTATTTTTTCTGTTGTAGAATTACAGGTACCAGCGGGCTCATTATTTCCCCGCATGCTGGCACTTGAGGTTCTCCAAGTACCAGCAAGCGGGGGAGGCTTGCTGGGCCTTTTAGTTCCACAACAAAAAACAATATTCTTTTTTATTCACACTTATGGCTATCAGCCCGACACCCACCGCCCAGGGGGGCTGGGGACAGCCTCGGGCTTCACCCCTGGCCCTTGGGTGCCTGGAGGGGGGGGGACCTCTTGATTTAAGGGGTCCCCACTCCTCCAGGGAACCCCGGCCAGGGGTGACTAGTTGGGGGGGTAATGCCACGGCCGCAGGGACCTACATAAATGTGTCCCCCGACTGTGGCATTATGTCCCTGGCTAGTGGAGTCCGGTGCTGGTTTTAAAAATACGGGGGACCCCTACATCTTTTGTCCCCCGTATTTTTGGAACCAGGACCGGTCTAAGAGCCCGGTGCTGGTTGTCTAAATACGGGGAACCCCTGTCCAATTTTTTCCCAGTATTTAGACAACCAGGACCAGCTCAAAGAGCCCGAGGCTGGTTATACTAAGGAAGGGGGACCTCACGCATTTTTTTTTTACATTTTTTAACACATTCAGATCCTTCTCCATTAAGTTAATGGAAGCCCTGGACAACAAAATTGCATTCATGTCCTCCTCCCACTCCCTTCCCAAACACTAATTTTTATTTTTTTCTATAAAAATGTACAATATATCACAAGTATGATAAGCAGGCAGGCAGCGGGCATTGGCGGCATCGGACTGAGGTGCAAATTAGTGGCGGAGGGCTGGGTCAGTTGATGGTGGGCTAGTTTGTAAGCCATTGGCGGTGGCTGCAGGCATCGGCTAAGTGGCAGTAGTGGGCATTGGCTCGGCGGCGGTAGGGGTCATCGCCAGGATTTGGCGGACATTATGGCTGTAGTGCCTCACCAGCCTCTGACCTCACCGCACGCCACTGGTACCAGCTGGTGGCCATATTCATGCTATATATGTATACAAAGAAGAATCCATTAGCTGTTGCCGCTAACAATAATATACTACAAATCTGTGTGTATGTAGCAAATTAAACAGAGGGGATTTGGTCATGTTTTGATCAAAACATTTAAGCTTGCAGCCCACGTCAAGGGACCCCAATATTCTGCAAGTCCCTATCCTAGCCTGCTCCGATATGTTACTGGTTGGGGGGCACAATGGAGGTCCAGAGCCCGACAGCAACACCCCCAGGAGGACATCTAATGATGGGAAGAGTCCCAGGGTGACCACAGGATGAATAATCAGGATATTGCTGTGGCTGTTAAGTGCTGTCAAGTCAATGCTGACTCATGATGACTGTATCATGCCATCTCGCTGCTTGTTTTTACTCTTTTTCATGACCTTCAACTTTTCCAGCGGAGCACAGGGAAGGCAGGAGCTGGGAGCGGAGGCTATAACGCTGGAGCTAGGTGGTGGATCTTACCCTGTGGCATAGGAGTGTGCTGAGCGGCTCACACTTCCCTATGGGAGCTGCCTGCATATCTGGAAGAGATGCTGGAAGAGGAGAGCTGCAGCAGAGAACTACAGCAGCAGCTGTTGGGGATTCTGAAGCAGCATCTGGAAGTTGATTGCTAGGTCTTTCTTCTGTGGTGTTTTTTTGGGACCTGTCCACTTTGGAGGGCCCTGCCAGTAGTGAATGCCAGATGGCATAACAGTAACAATGCTGACAAACCAAGCATGATATTAGCCTCCGCCAAATATCATGCAGCTCTAAAATCCAGAAGGTAGGCGGTACTCATAAGTAGCCCGTTCATCAAACAGAAAGCCGCTGGTGATTGGTACACGCTTGGTCGGTGGTATAACCATAGCAGCCTCCACCTTCTTGTGTGTTTCCTTGTCATCCAGAAAATAAACTTGTTCTTCTGGTGCCGCTCTGTCTTTATTGATGTCCACTGCTGCCGCTTCTTTTGCTGCTGCTGCTGCTGCTTCTTCTTCTGCTGCAGCTTCATTTGCTTCTGCTTCTTCTTCTGTTTTTTCTTCTTCCTGTTGTTCTTCTTCCAGAATGCTCCCACTGCCATTGTCTCCAGCCTCAATATCGGGGTCCAACTTTCTCTCCGACTTTGGTCTCTTCCTAAATGTACAAAAAGAATGAAAAGTACTCAGTAGCAGAACAGAAAAACCATCAGCCCCCTATATCCTAAACGCATTTCACAGTGCAGTGTATAGAGGCACATTATATAACACGGTAGCATAATGTATTACAGTACAGCACAGGAACACAGGGCAGCCTATGATATCACAGTATAGCACAGCAATGCAGGACTGGTTGTGTTCTACTTTCCACTATATATCCTGCTAAGTACAAACAAGAGTTCTGATAAAAGGGACAGGTCTGCAAGTTGTTGTCACTCTATTGGCGGTGCTAATATAGCATATTACTGTCTATTAGTGTGTCAGTAAAATCATATTCTCATACGCTGACAGCAGAGTGCCTGTATTAACCCTTTCTATTATACTGGTAATAACTAATACTCCTGTTATCTAGGTAAATAAACTGTAACATTGAATGTTATTCAGGTTTATTAGCAAACCAAAAAAGCCCACTAATGGGCAAAATCATGTTGCACTGTGGTTGGGGCAGATGTAACATGTGTAGAGAGAGTTAGATTTGGGTGGGTTGTATTGTTTCTCTGCAGGGTAAATACTGGCTTTTTTATTTTTACACTGCAATGTAGATTTCCATTTGAACACACCCCACCCAAATCCAAATCTCTGCACATGTTACACCTGCCCCACCTGCAGTGCACATGGGGGGGTTATACCGAGATGATCATAGATGTGCTAAATATAGCACAGCTACGATCATTCACACTGAAATGCAGGGGGACGCCCAGCACAGGGCTATCCCACCCCGCATGTCAGTGCTGGTCGCCCCCTGCAGAAGTGCAAAGGCATCGCACAGCTACTCGTCGCTCCCCGGCCCACAGCGGCTGCATGTGACATCACGCAGCCGCTGCGGCCCGCCCCCCGTTCGGTCCGGCCATGCCTGCATTGGCCGGACCACGCCGATGAAACAGCAGCCAAATGCCACCATTCCACCCCCCTGCCCAGCGACCGCCTCTGCCTGTCAATCAGGCAGGGGCGATCGTAGCGGCCCGACGGCGCCACATGCGCAGTCCTGACCCCATCGCACAGCTGCAATAAACTGCAGTGTGCGATTGGGTCAGAATGACCCCCATGGTTTTGCCCATTAGTGGCCTTTTTTGGTTTGCTAACAACTTTGAATAGGGCCCTTTATCTGTAAATGATATCACTGAGTTACCAGATGTAAATGCAGAAGGCCAGCATTACCGCCAATGAGAAGAAGCAGAAACATGTAGCGGCAATCAGCAATCCTGCAAGAAAGAAACAGGTTCTGTGAATAAGCGTCATGTCATTTACAGCTGTGTTACACATAGATCAATTCCTTATATGAAACAATTCTGAAAACAGCTTTGTTGTCACTAGTAAGTGCAGAATATGCTGAAGCTCAGCGCATATCATTTCCTAGAAATCCTGCGTTTGCCACTGATGGTGTGTAACCATCACATGTATTTTGGGGAGTAACCTGCGCCCTAACCTGGGAATGCCTCACTGAGTACTCTGCACCTGCTGATATGTTATATTCTGCAGCACATAGCTGACTTATGGGCATAAGTGCAATACTAGGCAAATGATGCCCCAATCTCACCCAGCTGCTGCCAGTGGAAGATGTAATTTACCCCCCTCACACACACAGATGCCGTCCCTGTCCCCACTGATCCCTATTACTAACACATAGCACATATATGTCTGACTTTCATCACTGTTCGTTACCTGTGTCTATAGGAACATAAGGGTCTTCTGTCCCCTGGACACCGGCATGGTCTGCGGAGACACCTACATGTGTGGCTGATGTAAGGCCACGGAGAGAATAGAGAAGATGAGCAATGTGTATAGTAATGTATAAATAATGAACATTTACTTTGCCTAGTGACGCTGCGACAGGACATTTCCTGTGTGTTATGGGGGACGTGTTTCTGTCTCCTGTTACACAGCTATCTGAGTGTGGTAATGTAAATAATATGGGCGTACACCTGGGGATAGTCTTCCCATAATCTCCACCGTCATTGGTTGATCAGCATGTGGGCATTCCAGCTGCTGCAGACAGAGCCGGCCTTAGCTATAGGCAGGCTAGGCATTTGCCTAGGGCATCCAAGCATGTCTAGGGGCATCCAAGTCCCTGCAGTATCTCATGCTGGGAGGGACAGTCTACAAACTAACTGTTACTTTCCAAATGTATTCAATCAGTACTGGTATACACTGCTGTTTACATTTGTCAAATAAAAATGCACACTCTCCCTTAAAGTTCTTTAAATTCCCTCCGACATGCTTGAGTGCCCCTGACTTGTGAGACCTCAGACAGACAGCAGAAGCCCGGTAACTGCAATTCCTGGACCTGTGATATTTACACTGACTATATAAGGTTATTACTGGATGGCTCCTTATGATACCACATGTGTATTTGGAAGACTGCTTCACATAAACCTGACATCACCTATACTGCTTGTGCACATGGGGGAGGGGGACCCTGCTATCCTGTGTTCCTTATTCCTGTGCCAACCCCAGATGTCTGCAGGGACATAACATGGGCAGTGTTCTCCTCACACTTTATTTCCTAGTCAGTCCATGCTGTAAAATTCCCATGCCAGGATGGCATACCCTGTGAGGTCACATCCCTTGTACGGGTGCCAGCGCAAGCACGCACCCACCCACCCATCCTGCCACCCCCATCTCTCAAAACGCAGGCACAGATCCAGGGAGCTGCATGGGCGTACACACTGACTGCAAGCACACCAGCAAGCAAAAGTAAGTTTTATAAAAAAAGTTACTAGCATTACTAATGTGGGACATATGTGTAAGGTGCATCACTGTGTGGAATTATGTGTATTATGGGCATTACTGTGTGCCATTATGCAGGGTTGAACTAGACCACATGGTAACCCCCCGGTGGGCCCCACTACCTAAGTGTTGCTGGGTCAGATGCAGAACTAGCGGCAGTGCTAGGGGGCACCAGACAAAATTTTGCCTAGGGCATCAAATTGGCTAGGGCCGGCTCTGGCTGCAGAACTACACTTCCCAGCATGTCCTGCCATAGTTTTGCTGTTAAGACATGCTAAAATTGTAACAGGGCATGCTGGGATATGTAGTTCCACACTAGATGGTCTACCACATGTTGCCTACACCTGCTATAGACACAGGTGAGTAGGCCTGTGTAAGTCACACATGTCACCCCAGTACTATTCTCACACAGTATATTTAGTATAACACTCAGTATGTAACTAGCACTATATAGGGTGTGATATAGAAAGTATAGTTGTATGTATGTCATGCTTGTAGAGGTCTGTATGTTGTATATTATGTACTGTGCGCCCTTATAAATGCTGAGGTATACTTGTGTCTATGGCTCTATTTGGCTAAATAATATCATTTATTTCTACTTAGTAACAACTCTTACAATAAGGAAGATGGCGCTTACCTTCAGTTGCCACAATAGGTGCTCCCTGACCAGCCGTAATAATGAGAAATATCCACAAAAATGTCTGTAAGCACGAGAACATCTCTGCACGTCTTTCTCCGCCAAAAACTACCTATCAAAAGGCTAACACTCTAACAGTCTGTGACATCACCCTGGCCTCAGCTGCATTGTGATGCGGCTGTGATGTCATAATGACAGTTAGGAAGGGGCTGGGGCCTTATTAGGGACAATCTGTGCAGAGAAATTATAAGCTGATAACTGCCAGACATTAATATAATGTTATCACATGAATGTGCTGTTAGCTCACAGATGCTGTATCAGATATCTGAGTATAATCCGGAGCGGGATTTAGACCTCACGGGCCCTAGCCACTTTGGGGCCCCTCTCCCTCATCAAAATCCATAACACTATATGTTTGTTCCTTATTCATGCCCATTATATTATTTGTTGTTTTACCTCCTTATATTCAACTTTTAAAGCTTTAAACATTATACAGGGTGAGTCAAAAGTCGCAGTACACCCCTTGTGTTTCAAAAACTGCAGGAAATGGGAAAACTGAATAACCAGTAGGGTATGGCTGAGGTGGGCTATAACTGTGGGGGCATAATATTGTGTCGGGGCATTACTGTGGTGAAAAAATATGGTGTCAGGGGCATTAGTGCAGTGGCATAATATGGTGCCAGGGAATTACTATGGGGTCATAATATGGTGTCAGGGGCATTACTGCAGGGGCATAATATGGTGTCAGGGGCATTACTGTGTGCGGCATAATATGATGTCAGGGGCATAATATGGTGTCTGGGGCATTACTGTGTGCGGCATAATATGATGTCAGGGGCATAATATGGTGTCAGGGGCATTACTGTGTGCGGCATAATATGATGTCAGGGGCATAATATGGTGTCAGGGGCATTACTGTGTGCGGCATAATATGATGTCAGGGGCATAATATGGTGTCAGGGGCATTACTGTGTGCGGCATAATATGATGTCAGGGGCATAATATGGTGTCTGGGGCATTACTGTGTGCGGCATAATATGATGTCAGGGGCATAATATGGTGCCAGGAGCATTACTGTGTGCGGCATAATATGGTGTCAGGGGCATAATATGGTGCCAGGAGCATTACTGTGTGCGGCATAATATGGTGTCTGGGGCATTACTGTGTGCGGCATAATATGGTGTCAGGGGCATTACTGTGTGTGGCATAATATGATGTCAGGGGCATAATATGATGCCAGGAGCATTACTGTGTGCGGCATAATATGGTGTCAGGGGCATTACTGTGTGCAGCATAATATGGTGTCTGGGGCATTACTGTGTGCGGCATAATATGATGTCAGGGGCATAATATAGTGCCAGGAGCATTACTGTGTGCGGCATAATATGGTGTCTGGGGCATTACTATGTGCGGCATAATATGATGTCAGGGGCATAATATGGTGCCAGGAGCATTACTGTGTGCGGCATAATATGGTGTCAGGAGCATTACTATGTGCGGCATAATATGATGTCAGGGGCATAATATGGTGTCAGGGGCATTACTGTGTGCGGCATAATATGATGTCAGGGGCATAATATGGTGTCAGGGGCATTACTGTGTGCGGCATAATATGATGTCAGGGGCATAATATGGTGTCTGGGGCATTACTGTGTGCGGCATAATATGATCTAAGAAAGGGGAGATAGAGGACTGCTGCGCCTCGGAGAGCTGCAGTGGGGATACCAGCAGATGATCACTCAATCACCCTGGAACACAATATACAAGAAAGTGCGGGATCCCGTCTGCGCTCATCTAACAACAATAAGCATAAATACAATGAGTGATAGATTCCCAATGGAATAAGTCTATGGCTAAATTATAGTCTCTTTTCGTTCTTATACAAGGCGGAAGTGCCAAGTGTAGGGAGACTCAATGAATGCCGTACTCACAAGGAGTCGTGGTATGTCCCGCACGTCGGGGTGTCTTTGGTCGCTTGGTTCTTCTCTACCTTGTCCGAGGTGGAAAGTTCTTGTCCTCGTAGTTGGAAAGAGGAAAAAGTGGAAAACAGAAGAGCAACTGATGGTGTAGTATGTTCATACAAGCAGGAGATCACTGAATAAATGAGGGGTGGAATACAGGATTATCTTCAACGTGACTCTAGGGGTAGTGGTCCGTGATTTTCATCCTTTTGGTGCGTGCTGGTATACAAATGGAGGTGATGGGGATGATTGGTGATTTAACGCGTACCTTACTCACGTTAAATCAGGGTTGATCTTCCATATAAAGGTATCTTTGCTCCTTCGTCGCTCGTCCTTCTTCTTATTGTCCCTCCTTCATCACAAAGACGGTACTGGATTGAAATGGTTTTCTCGGTGGAAAAGCAGGAGAGAACAAATAATAGTGTAGTATGTACGTAACGGCACGTAATTAGGTGACTGTTAAAGCAATAGATGGCTTTTGTGCTCAGTTGATAGTCAGATGCGTACCACACTCACATCCATACGGGGAAGGAGAAAACACATAAAGGTATCTTTCCCTTGGACTGGAATAGTATCATTCAGTCATTCACACCTGGACTGGACACAGGATGGATGAGAAATGGGCGTACCCGACTCACACTCAAAGGTGTGGAGGTCTACACGTAGCGGTATCTTTGGGATGGTCTTGTACGTCGTGGCTCTCCAAATCTCACGTGGATTGCGGTGTATATGAAGGAGGAGAGTGAAGTGTCAATAAATAATAAAGTATTGACACGTAAAAAGGATTTATTGGAACACAGACAAAAAAAAAAAATTTTTACAAGAAATGGCAACAAACCAGTGGTCAATACAGAGAAGGCGCCAGCGGGGGTGGGTGAAAGATGTAAAGTCCGGATTAACCTCACCTTAGCTGGTACCGTCCTATTGGATCACTGGTAGTCCTGGCCCTCACACCAACGCGTTTCGACTTAGGAGTCTTTTTCAAGGTGTGTCTTGAGGGCACTGGTACAGATATTTATACCCCCTGACAGGATGTCATGTGATGGGGGTGGGGTTACACAATTGTGCAACAAGTATGTAGAAAACCAAGTAAAACTTACATAAATGTGACTTAACACGTAGACATCAACATGTTAAAATGACATACTTAAAACTTATATAAAATACATCGTTAGAAATGTATAAAAAAGTTACTTCCTACAGGAAGTAACTTTTTTATACATTTCTAACGATGTATTTTATATAAGTTTTAAGTATGTCATTTTAACATGTTGATGTCTACGTGTTAAGTCACATTTATGTAAGTTTTACTTGGTTTTCTACATACTTGTTGCACAATTGTGTAACCCCACCCCCATCACATGACATCCTGTCAGGGGGTATAAATATCTGTACCAGTGCCCTCAAGACACACCTTGAAAAAGACTCCTAAGTCGAAACGCGTTGGTGTGAGGGCCAGGACTACCAGTGATCCAATAGGACGGTACCAGCTAAGGTGAGGTTAATCCGGACTTTACATCTTTCACCCACCCCCGCTGGCGCCTTCTCTGTATTGACCACTGGTTTGTTGCCATTTCTTGTAAAAAATTTTTTTTTGTCTGTGTTCCAATAAATCCTTTTTACGTGTCAATACTTTATTATTTATTGACACTTCACTCTCCTCCTTCATATACACCGCAATCCACGTGAGATTTGGAGAGCCACGACGTACAAGACCATCCCAAAGATACCGCTACGTGTAGACCTCCACACCTTTGAGTGTGAGTCGGGTACGCCCATTTCTCATCCATCCTGTGTCCAGTCCAGGTGTGAATGACTGAATGATACTATTCCAGTCCAAGGGAAAGATACCTTTATGTGTTTTCTCCTTCCCCGTATGGATGTGAGTGTGGTACGCATCTGACTATCAACTGAGCACAAAAGCCATCTATTGCTTTAACAGTCACCTAATTACGTGCCGTTACGTACATACTACACTATTATTTGTTCTCTCCTGCTTTTCCACCGAGAAAACCATTTCAATCCAGTACCGTCTTTGTGATGAAGGAGGGACAATAAGAAGAAGGACGAGCGACGAAGGAGCAAAGATACCTTTATATGGAAGATCAACCCTGATTTAACGTGAGTAAGGTACGCGTTAAATCACCAATCATCCCCATCACCTCCATTTGTATACCAGCACGCACCAAAAGGATGAAAATCACGGACCACTACCCCTAGAGTCACGTTGAAGATAATCCTGTATTCCACCCCTCATTTATTCAGTGATCTCCTGCTTGTATGAACATACTACACCATCAGTTGCTCTTCTGTTTTCCACTTTTTCCTCTTTCCAACTACGAGGACAAGAACTTTCCACCTCGGACAAGGTAGAGAAGAACCAAGCGACCAAAGACACCCCGACGTGCGGGACATACCACGACTCCTTGTGAGTACGGCATTCATTGAGTCTCCCTACACTTGGCATAATATGATGTCAGGGGCATAATATGGTGCCAGGAGCATTACTGTGTGCGGCATAATATGGTGTCAGGGGCATAATATGGTGCCAGGAGCATTACTGTGTGCGGCATAATATGGTGTCTGGGGCATTACTGTGTGTGGCATAATATGGTGTCAGGGGCATTACTGTGTGTGGCATAATATGATGTCAGGGGCATAATATGATGCCAGGAGTATTACTGTGTGCGGCATAATATGGTGCCAGGAGCATTACTGTGTGCGGCATAATATGGTGTCAGGAGCATTACTATGTGCGGCATAATATGATGTCAGGGGCATAATATGGTGTCAGGGGCATTACTGTGTGCGGCATAATATGATGTCAGGGGCATAATATGGTGTCAGGGGCATTACTGTGTGCGGCATAATATGATGTCAGGGGCATAATATGGTGTCTGGGGCATTACTGTGTGCGGCATAATATGATGTCAGGGGCATAATATGGTGCCAGGAGCATTACTGTGTGCGGCATAATATGGTGTCAGGGGCATAATATGGTGCCAGGAGCATTACTGTGTGCGGCATAATATGGTGTCTGGGGCATTACTGTGTGTGGCATAATATGGTGTCAGGGGCATTACTGTGTGTGGCATAATATGATGTCAGGGGCATAATATGATGCCAGGAGTATTACTGTGTGCGGCATAATATGGTGCCAGGAGCATTACTGTGTGCAGCATAATATGGTGTCTGGGGCATTACTGTGTGCGGCATAATATGATGTCAGGGGCATAATATGGTGCCAGGAGCATTACTGTGTGCGGCATAATATGGTGTCTGGGGCATTACTATGTGCGGCATAATATGATGTCAGGGGCATAATATGGTGCCAGGAGCATTACTGTGTGCGGCATAATATGGTGTCAGGAGCATTACTATGTGCGGCATAATATGATGTCAGGGGCATAATATGGTGTCAGGGGCATTACTGTGTGCGGCATAATATGGTGTCAGGAGCATTACTATGTGCGGCATAATATGGTGTCAGGAGCATTACTATGTGCGGCATAATATGATGTCAGGGGCATAATATGGTGCCAGGAGCATTACTGTGTGCGGCATAATATGGTGTCAGGGGCATTACTGTGTGCGGCATAATATGGTGCCAGGAGCATTACTGTGTGCGGCATAATATGGTGTCAGGGGCATTACTGTGTGCGGCATAATATGGTGTCAGGGGCATAATATGGTGTCAGGAGCATTACTATGTGCGGCATAATATGATGTCAGGGGCATAATATGGTGCCAGGAGCATTACTGTGTGCGGCATAATATGTGGTGTCAGGGGCATTACTGTGTGCGGCATAATATGGTGTCAGGGGCATAATATGGTGCCAGGAGCATTACTGTGTGCGGCATAATATGGTGTCAGGGGCATTACTGTGTGCGGCATAATATGGTGTCAGGAGCATTACTGTGTGCGGCATAATATGGTGTCAGGAGCATTACTATGTGCGGCATAATATGATGTCAGGGGCATAATATGGTGCCAGGAGCATTACTGTGTGCGGCATAATATGGTGTCAGGAGCATTACTATGTGCGGCATAATATGATGTCAGGGGCATAATATGGTGCCAGGAGCATTACTGTGTGCGGCATAATATGATGTCAGGGGCATAATATGGTGCCAGGAGCATTACTGTGTGCGGCATAATATGATGTCAGGGGCATAATATGGTGTCTGGGGCATTACTGTGTGCGGCATAATATGGTGTCAGGGGCATTACTGTGTGCTGCATAATATGATGTCAGGGGCATAATATGGTGTCAGGAGCATTACTGTGTGCGGCATAATATGATGTCAGGGGCATAATATGGTGTCTGGGGCATTACTGTGTGCGGCATAATATGGTGTCAGGGGCATTACTGTGTGCGGCATAATATGGTGTCAGGGGCATTACTGTGTGCGGCTTAATATGGTGTCAGGGGCATTACTGTGGGGTCATATTATGTTCCTCACTTGCGAGGCCACCCTTTTTTTGTGGCACTTTCCATCTGCGCATATTGGGGGTCATTCCGAGTTGATCGTAGCTGTGCTAAATTTAGCACAACTATGATCATGTTCCCTGACATGCGGGGGAACACCCAGCACAGGGCTAGTCCGCCCCGCATGTCAGTCCAGCCCCCCTCCCGCACAAATACAAACGCATCGCACAGTGGTGATGCCTTTGTATTTGAGGAGTAACTCCCGGCCAGCGCAGCTCCTGCGGCGGGCCGGGAGTTGTTAGTCGCTCCCGCTGGCCGTAGCGGCTACGTGAGACGTCACGCAGCCCCCGTGGCCCACCCCCCAACGTATATATACATACAAAATAAATACACACACACTTTCTCTCTCCCACTCACTCTCCCTCATCTTATCTATCAGAGGCTGTAGCAGCCTGGTTCCATGTAGCTCCGACACCTCTGTTTCATGTAGCTCCTCCCGCTTTTCTTGACCGAGCTTGGCACTGTCACATGAGAGGGTAGAGTATGCTGCAAGCTTCAATTGAAAAAAACTCTGCCAAAATGGCCACAGCCAGGGCCGGTGCTAGGGTGTTCGGCGCCGCCATGCAAACTATAAATTTGTGCCCTCCCATATTCCTTTGGCGAGCGCCGGAAAGAGGGTTGTGGTCTCACAAGTAAGGGAACAGTAGTACCCCCATTTAAAATTACGCCACAATGTAGCACAATCTTATTAATCTTATACGTAATGCCCCACCCGTAGTAGTAGCGTCCTTATACGTAATACCTCACCCGTAGTAGTAGCGTCCTTATACATAATGCCCCCCCAGTAGTAGTAGTGTCCTTATACATAATGCCCCCCAGTAGTAGTAGTGTCCTTATACGTAATACCTCACCCGTAGTAGTAGCGTCCTTATACGTAATGCCCCACCCGTAGTAGTAGCGTCCTTATACGTAATACCTCACCCGTAGTAGTAGCGTCCTTATATGTAATGCACCCCAGTAGTAGTAGCATCCTTATACATAATGCCCCCCCAGTAGTAGTAGCATCCTTATACGTAATACCTCACCCGTAGTAGTAGCGTCCTTATACGTAATGCCCCACCCGTAGTAGTAGCGTCCTTATACGTAATACCTCACCCGTAGTAGTAGCGTCCTTATACGTAATGCCCCACCCGTAGTAGTAGCGTCCTTATACGTAATACCTCACCCGTAGTAGTAGCGTCCTTATATGTAATGCACCCCAGTAGTAGTAGCATCCTTATACATAATGCCCCCCCAGTAGTAGTAGCATCCTTATACATAATGCCCCCCTGTAGTAGTAGTGTCCTTATACATAATGCCCCCCCGTAGTAGTAGTGTCCTTATACATAATGCCCCCCCAGTAGTAGTAGCATCCTTATACATAATGCACCCACAGTAGTAGTAGCGTCCTTGTACGTAGTGCACCCCCAGTAGTAGACGCGTCCTTATACGTAATACCCCCCGTAGTAGTAGTAGCGTCCTTATAGGTAGTGCACCCCCAGTAGTATTAGCGTCCTTATAGGTAGTGCACCCCCAGTAGTATTAGCATCCTTATACGTAATGCCATCTCAGTAGTAGTAGCGTTCTTATACGTAATGCGCCCCCAGTAGTAGCACCGTCCTTATACATAATGCCCCCCGCAGTACTAGCATCCTTATACGTAATGCCCTCCTCCCAGTAGTAATAGCATTGTTATACGTAATGCCCTCCTGGTAATAGTAGCGTCCTTATACATAATGCCCCCAAGTAGTAGTATCGTCCTTATATGTAATGCCCCCCCAGTAGTAGTAGCGTCCTTATACGTAGTGCACCCCCAGTAGTAGTATCGTCCTTATAGGTAATGCCCCCCCAGTAGTAGTAGCGTTCTTATACGTAGTGCACCCCAGTAGTAGTATCGTCCTTATACGTAATGCCCCCAGCCCCATTAGTAGTAGCATCCTTACACGTAATGGCCCCCCCAGTAATAGCGTTGTTACAAGTAATGCCCCCCTGTAGTAATAGCGTCCTTATACGTAATGCCCCCCCAGTAGTGGCGTCCATAGAGCGCGCGCACAGACATACCTCACATACACACACACACACACACAATTCACACACACATACACACCCACCATACACACACACTTCTCTCTCACCCTCCACTTACCTAATCCAGTCTCTCTCTGTACAGCAGCCAGGTCCATGTAGCTCCGCCCCCTTATGTCCCATTTATCCACGCCCCCTACCGTCCCGTGTAGCTCCACCTCCTTCTGTCCTGTACTCGGCTCTCTCACATAGATGAGATGAGGTGAGGGGAGGGAGGAGGCGTTTCATGCTGCAGGTGTCCGCTGCCAGTGCCTGTCATACAGTGACAGACACAGCAGTGGCAGCAGCAGCAGCAGGAGGGGGACAGGACGGCGCAGCAGGGAAGGGATGCAGAGCAGGGGAAGCACCTATCCATCCCAGCGCCTCCCTGCACTGCATCCCTTCGCTGAGCGGATAACGCCGGGCCTGGCCACAGCCTTAGAGGAGACAGCTATTAAACTTACTAGAGGAGCCTCCTCTAGCATCTTTAATAACTGTCTCCTCTGTGGCGGTGGCCATTTTTGGAGTGATGTTTACAATAGAAGCTTGCAGCGTCCTCTCCCCCTCCTTTGCAAGAGGTGTGGTCCATTAGGTCGATATACATTGGATCGACCACTGAAGATCGACACATTCATTATGTCGACATGTTCATTATGTCGACATGTACAAGGTCGACATAGAAAAAAGGTCGACATGAGTTTTTGACTGTTTTGGTGTAGTTTTCTTCGTAAAGTAATGGGGAACCCCAATTGGTGCACCGCGTCTCCTCGCATGGCTCATGAAGGTACCTCGCTCCGCTGCAGCTGCGCTCAGCACAGGTTACCATTTCCAATTGTAGTCCACATGGATCATTAAGTATGAAAAAGGTAAAAATATGGGAAAAACACTCATGTCGAAATTTTTTTGTCGACCTAGTAGATGTTGACCTAATGACCATGTCGAGCTAATGCATGTGGACCTTCAGTGGTCGATCAATGTATGTCGACCTAATGCTTGTCAACCTAACGACCACTTCCCCTTTGCAAGTGCCAGAACTCGGTAATGAAAAATGGGCAGAGCATCGTGGCGGGCGGATGGTGGTATGAGCGGTCCGGGCCCTCTCCACTGTCAGAGAGGCTGGTCTCGGGACATCTGAGCCCGCAACACCCCCTGATAGTGGGCCTGCTTGTAGCATACCTCCCAAAATTGTGGTCAATGGAGCGGGAACAACCGCAAAGGTGCGCACATGTGACCGCAAAGGGGACATAGCCTATGTGAAAGTGGGCGGAGTTTTGTCAACCCCCATTCTCATCACTGTGGGGGGGCGTATAGAGCAGTGGTGTGTGCTCTCCCAACTACCCTACCACCATGGGGCACATAGCAGCCCACAGGTGAGACAGCGGGACAGTCCTAGGAAAACAGGACTGTACCACTGAATGCAGGATAGTTTGGCGGTATGTTGTATCCCATCGTCAAGGGACACCAATATTCTGAAAGTCCCTCACCAAGCCTACATGCTCAGCACGCCATTGCAATGCAGGTAAATGTACCTTCCACCTACATAGGGGAACATCCATACAGGGCTGGCCTGTGAACCAAACCCAAGAAGGCAATTTATAGCCTTAATTGTACACTGCCATGACAGCACTAGGCAAATAAAACAGAGGGGATTTGGTCATGTTTTGATCAAAACATTTAAGCTTGCAGCCCATGTCAAGAGACCCCAATATTCTGCAAGTCCCTATCCTAGCCTGCTCTGATATGTTACTGTGGGGGGCACTATGGAGGTCCAGAGCCCAACAGCAACACCCCCAGGAGGACATCTAATGATGGGAAGAGTATCAGGGTGGCCACAGGATGAATTATCAGGATATTGGTGTGGCTGTTGTTAAGTTCCGTCAAGTCAATGTTGACTCATGATGACCCTGTGGACAGCTGTCTTGAACAAATTTAGAACTTAAGTTAAGCGGCTCAGTGTTTATAGTCTGGTGTCTATAGTTGTTGTGACTGTATCATGCTATCTCGCTGCTGGTTTTCCTCTTTTTCTTGACCTTCAACTTTCCAGCGGAGCACAGGGAAGGCAGGAACTAAAAGCCCATATAGATGGGAGAGATGTGTGCTGAGCGAACCGCTCAGCACACATCTCACCCACTGCTTAGCACAGCGCGATGTGTGCTGAGCAATGCGGGGGAGGTCGGGGAGCCGCTCATTTCACCCAGCGGGTAAAATGAGCAACGTGCTAGATTGGCCTGCATGCATGCTCCCACTCCATTGTCTAGCACCGGTGATAGCGATGTGCGGGGCCGCGCATCGCTATTGCTGTGGGGGTATACACGAGTGATCTGTGCTTAAAATCTAAGCAATCTAGTCATATGGATTAGATTTTAAGCATGGATCTCTCCGTGAGTACCCCCCTTAAGAGTGGAGCACAGGGAAGGCAGGAGCTGGGAGCGGAGGCTATAACGCTGGAGCTAGGTGGTGGATCTTACACTGTGGCATAGGAGTGTGCTGAGCGGCTCACACTTCCCTATGGGAGCTGCCTGCATATCTGGAAGAGATGCTGGAGGAGGAGAGCTGCAGAAGAGAACTACAGCAGCAGCTGTTGGGGATTCTGAAGCAGCATCTGGAAGTTGATCGCTAGGTCTTTCTTCTGTGGTCTGTTTTTGGGACCTGTCCACTTTGGAGGGCCCTGCCAGTAGTGAATGCCAGATGGCATAACAGTAACAATGCTGACAAACCAAGCATGATATTAGCCTCCGCCAAATATCATGCAGCTCAAAAATCCAGAAGGGAGGCGGTACTCATAAGTACCCTGTTCATCAAACAGAAAGCCGCTGGTGATTGGTGCACACTGGGGCGGTGGTATAACCATAGCAGCCTCCACCTTCTTGTGTGTTTCCTCGTCATCCAAAAAATAAACTTGTTCTTCTGGTGCCGCTCTGTCTTTATTGATGTCCACTGCTGCTTCCTCTCCTGCTGCTGCTTCTTCTTTTTCTTCTGCTTCTTCTTCTGCTTTTTCTTCTTCCTGTTGTTCTTCTTCCAGAATGCTCCAACTGCCATTGTCTCCAGCCTCAATATCGGGGTCCGACTTTCTCTCCGACTTTGGTCTCTTCCTAAATGTACAAAAAGAATGAAAAGTACTCAGTAGCAGAACAGAAAAACCATCAGCCCCCTATATCCTAAACGCATTTCACAGTGCAGTGTATAGAGGCACATTATATAACATAGGGCAGATGTAACATGTGCAGAGAGAGTTAGATTTGGGTGGATTATATTGTTTCTGTACAGGGAAAATACTGGCTGCTTTTTTTTTACACTGTAATTTAGATCTCTGTTTGAACACAACCCACCCAAATCTAACTCTCTCTGCACATGTAACACCTGCCCCACCTGCAGTGCACATGGGGGGTAATTCCAAGTTGATCGCAACAGGAACTTTTTTAGCAGTTGGGCAAAACCATGTGAACTGCAGGGGAGGCAGATATAACATTTGCAGAGAGAGTTAGATTTGGGTGGGTTATTTTGTTTCTGTGCAGGGTAAATACTGGCTGCTTTATTTTTACACTGCAATTTAGATTGCAGATTGAACACACCACACCTAAATCTAACTCTCTCTGCACATGTTACACCTGCCCCACCTGCAGTGCACATGGTTTTGCCCATTAGTGGGCTTTTTTGGTTTGCTAACAACTTTGAATAGGGCCCTTTATCTGTAAATGATATCACTGACTTACCAGATGTAAATGCAGAAGGCCAGCATTACCGCCAATGAGAAGAAGCAGAAACATGTAGCGGCAATCAGCAATCCTGCAAGAAAGAAAGAAGGTTCTGTGAATAAGCGTCATGTCATTTACAGCCGTGTTACACGTGAATCAATTCCTTATATGAAACAATTCTGAAAACAGCTTTGTTGTCACTAGTAAGTGCAGAATATGCTGAAGCTCAGCGCATATCATTTCCTAGAAATCCTGCATTTGCCCCTGATGGTGTGTAACCGTCACATGTATTTTGAGGAGTAACCTGCGCCCTAACCTGGGAATGCCTCACTGAGTACTCTGCACCTGCTGATATGTTATATTCTGCAGCACAAAGCTGACTTATGGGCATAAGTGCAATACTAGGCAAATGATGCCCCAATCTCACCCAGCTGCTGCCAGCGGAAGATGTCACTGATCCCTATTACTAACACATAGCACATATATGTCTGACTTTCATCACTGTTAGTTACCTGTGTCTGTAGGAACATAAGGGTCTTCTGTCCCCTGGACACCGGCATGGTCTGCGGAGACACCTACATGTGTGGCTGATGTAAGGCTACGGAGAGAATAGAGAAGATTAGCAATGTGTAGGAAGATGGCACTTACCTTCAGTTGCCACAATAGGTGCTCCCTGACCTGCTGTAATAATGAGAAATATCATCAAAAATGTCTGTAAGTATGAGAACATCTCTGCACGTCTTTCTCCGACAAAAACTACCTATCGAAAGCAGAGGCGTAACTAAGGGGGGTCGAGCAGGACATGTGCCATGGGCACCGTGGCAGGCCCAGCAGAAGGGGGTGCCACTGGCCAGGGCATTGTACCTGCTCGCCTGCCCGCCTCCATCAATGTAACATAGTAACATAGTATCTGAGGTTGAAAAAAGACAATTGTCCAACGAGTTCAACCTATTTGTGGTGTCCTATGCATGATGATTTGACTAAAATTTCTGACTGATGCTGCCGTCAGCCATTGCATTTTATCCCTATTTATAGTAACTATAATGCATGACTATGCACCATACCCCTGGATATCCTTATCCAATAGGAATTTATCTAACCCATTCTTAAAGGTGTTGACAGATTCCGCCATTACAACTCCCTTGGGCAGGGAATTCCAAACACGTATTGTCCTTACCGTGAAAAAGCCTTTACACTGTATTGTGCGGAATCTCCTCTCCTCTAACCTGAGCGAGTGTCCACGAGTCCTCTGTGTTGATCTAACCAAAAACAGGTCCCGCGCAAGCTCTATGTATTGTCCCCTTATATATTTGTAGATGTTGATCATATCCCCTCTTAGTCTCCGCTTTTCCAATGTAAACATGCCTAGTCTTTCAAGCCTTTCCTTGTATTCCATCGTCTCCATGCCCTTAATTAGTTTGGTCGCCCTCCTCTGTACCTTTTCAAGCTGCTGATGCCGGCTGCCTGCTCTGTGATAATGAGCAGCAGAAGCAGAGAGTAACCTGCTGACAGTAGGGGTCAGAGGAGCATGTGCTGAGCCCTGATTGGTGGAACCCAGCACATGCTCATATGACCCGAGTAGGGGGCGGGGCTACAGCAGCATCTTCTACAGCTCTTCTCCTGGGCCCTGGCTGGCAGCGTGGAAGAGGAGGGAGCAGCAGCTGGAGGCTACAAGTCATCAAGGTGAGGGCACCTGTGTGTGTGTTTGTGTGACCCTGCCTGCATGTGTCTCCATGTCCCTCCCCCCCACCAGTGTGTTTTTCCATATGTACATATAGTTTGTGTAATCCCGTACCACTATAATTTTCTTGTGTATACAGTTCAAATGTATTGTGGTACCTTCAGAGTTGCTGAAAATATTTTGGGTTTTCTCGACCCTATATGACCCTGTACGCAGGTGCCCTCCAAATGCTTTTGAGTCCTGGACTCGTATGAAGCTACCAAAGAAGAAAGAAGCATTTTCTTGGATGCACTCAACCACTAATTGTTTACTTAAAATGTCTATTCTTTATCGGATATACATTAAAAATGTAAGGAATTGGTGAAATATTAAAATATAGTGTGAATAAGAAAATCAGAATGTGATAATAAAAACTACTCATTTCGGAATGGTGATCCCTCAAAGTGTTAACTCAATAAAGGCTATATTGCCTGTAACATAGTATCCGTGTCTTTTGTTAGTGTTGTCCTATAAACTGCTTTTTAATGATTACAACAGGCTGGCAGTATTATTGCTTATCCTTTTGCAACAATTTCAAGTATGCTCTTATACAATGTAGCTACTATTGCTATTCTTATAAATTGTAGCTAATAAATGTTGCTGGCTTTATTCCAAGGATGTGTCACTGCTAGTCTTTCATGCAGGGGAAATATTTCCTCCACTAATTATCCTTGATAGACGCAAAAACTTGCAGATATATTCTTATATGCTATAGCTATTTGATATTCACTTGATTTTATTAAATATTGCCCAGTTATCTGTGATTAACACACCATCCTTTCTATATTATTCAAGGGATGTCTTTCCCACTATAAAAACTATCCGTTAGCCTGTATATATTAACCATCACGCTTCCATCCCATCAGAGTAATTGCATATATTTTGAGCAGCCGTGCACAACACTGTTATTTCATTACAATCCCTCAGTATCAGTAATATTTTCAATTCATTTATTATTCTGTCTGATAAAACTGATTGTTTGTTGATAGTGATTAGATTTAATGTATTGCGATCACAGCACTATGTAGCTTTATAGGCTGTGATCATAGATAATACAGGTGAGCACTGAAAGCCGGCCGCCCGTCTTAATGCCGCTGGCCGCACTGAGCTCAGCGTGTGTGCGGGCTGACGCCGGGACTCCCCGCTCTCTCTCTCCGTCTGACGGCTTCACTCACGAAGCCGCTGCCGGCAGCGGAGATCGTGAGAGGGAGCGATCTTGAGGTCTATTGCTTATCTCAGAGGGAGGACAACACAATTACATTACAATTATAGACACATTATTATCTTTACTTTGAGTTTAAACACCACCCGGAAGCAGCCCACGGCCGTTCCACCTTAGGCTTCCTCAGGGCACTAACCAGAGCCAGGATTTCCATCTCCTTATATCCCCCACATATTATCTTGATTGGATCTAAAGGCTGTCAATCATTCAGATCCTGCTGCACAATTATAGCATGAATCCTGACATTACTACAATGGTAAAGCCATTGGTATTCCTGCTATTTCTGTAATGGTGATACATTCCATTATATTATATCATTACAACTGTGATCTGAGGAATCAGATAAATATGTCAGTATTAATAAAACAATATTTAGAATTTTATTGTACTCAGAATTACCACTTTAATCCCAGTAATAATTCCTACAGTACATTTCTTCCTACAAAAATTATCAATATCAAATTTTTAAAAGTAAATTTTTGTTCTGACCTAAATTTGAGATAATTAAATATCCTTTATTTTAAGAATTCTCATATGTTTGAAATATCTTAATTTTAGTTTTACTCATCCAACCCTATTCTACTTTCTTTAATGCCAATTAATTATTTTTTATATTATTTTTCTTCGTGCCCAATACTATCTTTTCATTACTCTATTGGATGACTATTCCTAATACATTACTATACATCAAAAGTTGTTCTTTTGATCTCAATACTACATACTGGTGTCCTGATATTGGTCACTATCTTATATGATCTCCTATTTTTATAGATCTTTTACACTGATGATTCCCTTTCAATATTACTATGTGAAAAAAGTGCAAGTCCTATTTCTTTCACTGTGCTCCATTCTCCTTAGTGATTATTCCCTCCCCTCAATCCATATGTGCAATCCATCTCCAATGGGCCCTACACACTGGCCGATATTTTGAAAGATATGAACGATCTCGTTCATAAATGAACGAGATCTCGTTCATATCTTTCAGTGTGGAGACTTAAGCGATGAACGATGCGCGTCCCCGCGCTCGTTCATCGCTGGTCTCCTGTCGGCTGTGCATGCAGGCCAATATGGACGATCTCGTCCATATTTGCCTGCACGTCTATGGAGCCGGGTGACGGGGGGAGTGAAGAAGCTTCACTCCCCCCGTCACTGCCCCCCCCGCCGCCGGGTCGCTCGTCGGCCGTATCGGCCGTCGGGCACCTCGGCCAGTGAGTAGGGCCCACAAGTCTCTCTCATTGGAGATAGATTAAATTATACTAAGTTTATAACTATGTGCTGTAATTATATAGTGTTCTCTCTCATTATTATGTGTTAATTCATTAGATGTAATAAGTGTTTATCCTCAAAAAATTATTATTACCCTCCCTCCCCCCAACCCCCTTCCCATACACATGCTCAAGTGAAGTGCCTAAAATCCAAATGAACACACTGTGCCACTACCACTCTGTGTTTTCAACCCATGATCCTAGGATATACATCTTTATTATCATTGTTTTTAATTTTTGTGTATTAATAATATTCACCAATTCTACCTATGTTTCTTAACCCACAATTACCACCTACGTTCGAATAAGGTCGGTTAATAATTCTTCAGTTACTTTTCATTCCATATTGAGTCATTCTACCTCACTTAATTACAAGAACAAACTTCCAATTGGTGAGATGGTGAGAGACTCTTTAGTAATTATCCTATTATGATGTTACATCCCATCTTTAATCCATCTAATTCCTAGAATCATCTAGGCCGATGTATCGGTCATTCCCATGTTCCATCTTATGTGTATCACCTTTATCGTTTCCATTTCTTTATATCCTCTTGCTTCAGAAATTGTGAGTATTAATATCAGAAATTGCAAAGTTTAGGAAAAGAGAGGACCACTGGGCTCACAGTGATTCTATACTTCTGAATTGTCTTATAGAAAAGAGGAGTTTTCTTCTTTTTTGGTATTAGGTGGAAATAAAGCTGTGACCATTTATTCTGTGCACAAAAATTACAAGTCTCGTCTCCAGTTATTTGATTAGAGCAAGCCGGCGGGGCACTGGAAGGTCACCCTCTCCATCCTTACAGGGGCGAAGGGGGCAGCAATGGCGCCGCAGCGGGATAAGGAGGAGGGGTGCCGGGCAGCCCGAAGGAGCGAACGCCAGGGGAGGGGGGGTTAGCCGCAGGGAGGCAGGACCCCTTTTCATCACCTGCAGGGAGCCCTGGGCCAGTAAAAGGTGCGGCCCAGAGGCGGGGGGGGGGGGGGGGTGAGGAGGGAGAGGCAGCAGCTGGGGGGAGGGAGTTAATAGCTCCATTTTCCCCACACAGGAAAGGAAGCCCACCCACCCGCCCTGAGTTGGCAAGGAACAGAGTCGGTAGTAGCTAGGACAAGGGAACGGGCCAAGGGAGCGCAGGACTTAGGCAGTTTTTTTTTTCCGTCACTTGCTAATATATGACACGTTGTGAGAAGTTATTACGGTGTTTTGTTTTATCGCAATAAACACGGTTTGGTGTAAATCGTTTGTATTTTCTTGTCACAGCGGGTTGCGGGGAAGGAGCGTTGCACAAGGCATGGTAAGGGGGGATTGTCAGAATGCCTCACATAAGTCACCAATTAGTAGGCCGTACGCCTGGTTCCAGCTAAATGTGGCAGGGGCCATACGGGTTGCGCGCCGTGGTAGGGTGTTATGCGCATGGTAGCTGGTTCCCCAGCGCAGAGGGCATGGTCCGTCGGCCCACAAGGGCGGGCCGGGTACACCTCAGGCGGGGAGGGGGCGTGGCCGTTGCCGGTAAGGCGGCGTAAGGCATGCCCCAGGCATTTCTCTAAACAGCGGGAAAGCCGTGCACCGCTTGCTCTCCTTTTTACCCTGCAATGGCATGTTTTTGGTATTAGGTGGAAATAAAGCTGTGACCATTTATTCTTTGCACAAAATCACAAGTCTCGTCTCCAGTTATTTGATTAGAGCAAGCCGGTGGGGCACCGGAAGGTCACCCTCTCCATCCTTACCCCAGCAATCACCGCCACTGCACTATACAAGGTCTCAGTAATCCGGATGTCCAAACTCCGGCAACAGGTTCAGAGGGCTGGAGAGGGACCTCAACACCCCAGGAGCCGAGGGCAGTAGCGGCCACCCCCCAGGTAGCAGACGGGCTCGATTCAGCAGGCTCTCACCTCGCCCGTGATAAGTGCCTCTTGGGATCTTCCGCCGCCGCTCAGCCGGCACCCGTCACGGAAGCCGATCACCGCCGCGTCGCCCAGCTTCGCCTCCGGACACTGCAGCGCAGACGTGGAAGCAGGGGGGAGCCAGGTCAGTGTCCTCCGCTCCAGGGGCCATCTCCGGTTCAGCGCTCCGCCGCCGTCAGTCGAACTTCCGTCCCGCCATTCAGTCCCGCCTCTATATATTTTTTTAATAAAAACAAATTGGTATCATATCTAATTTAGGCCATTCTGGCCGTCTTTTTGTTCGGGTGTGTTCTCTGGTGTGAGGGTATACTTGCAGGTGATACCAGTTATAAGAATCCACACCGTGGAAGAACAGCTACTGGAAATACTAAAATCTGAGGGATATATGCAATTCCGGATGAATTGCACCTTTTTTTCGTCCGTTTTAAAATTCGCCTGTACTCGACAGCTGCAGCCCTGCCGCCGGGACCATGAATTCACCATATGCAATACAAAACGCATTCGACACTCCCCTTGGCGGATAACGGACCAATTGGCGAGTAGTGGGCGTCCTGAATTCGACTTCCCGCCGTTTGCAGCCCTTTATTAGGGCTTGTTTGCTGCGTGCTCAGCAGCCATTTTGTGAACCTGCAGAGAGGTGTGAGGTGGTGCAGAGCTAGCAAATTGGTTGTTGTTTGCTGTGGTATAGTTTGGACACCCAGCAGGCTTTAATCCAGGACAGACAGGAGGATACCTGTTACCCCGGAGGAGAGTCATTTTTGGAGCTATTTCTACATTTTTAGGTAAGTACAACATGTGGGTCTGGTGTTGCATGTATGCGTTTGTGTAGTGGGGGTTGCCATGAGGTGTACATGGGGTGTTTGGGGTATGTCTTTGGGGTGTTTGAGGTATGTATATATATGTGTGCAGGTATGTGTATAGCTCCTGCTTGTATTGCTGCATTTTTGGGGGGAGTTTTGTGTTTTGGGGTTGTTTTTCACATTTTTTTTCTTTCTTAAAATGACTTTTTGGGTCATGCTTTTGCATTGGTGTACCTCCAGCATGTGCAGGGATGTTTTTTGTCTTGTTTGGGGTGATTTTAGAGTGTGTCGGTATCAATCTGGTCGACATGTGATGTCGTTTGTTTGCAAAAACAGGTTTGTTTGCTCCTATTTTAGCACTGGTGTACCTCCAGCATGTGCAGGGATGCTTTTTGGCTTGTTTGGGGAGATTTGGAGCAAGTTTGTGTCTGCCATGCGGCTGACATGCCATGTCGTTTGTTTGCCAAACATGTTTTTTTGCTCCTATTTTAGCACTGGTGTACCTCAAGAATGTGCAGGGATGCTTTTTGGCTTGTTTGGGGTGACTTGGAGCAAGTTTGTGTCAGCCATGCGGTCGACATGCCATGTCGTTTGTTTGCCAAACATGTTTTTTTGCTCCTATTTTAGCACTGGTGTACCTCCAGAATGTGCAGGGATGCTTTTTGGCTTGTTTGGGGTGACTTGGAGCAAGTGTGTGTCAGCCATGCGGTCGACATGTTGTGTTGTTTGTTTGCCAAACATGTTTTTTTGCTCCTATATTAGCACTGGTGTACCTCCAGAGTGTGCAGGGATGCTTTTTGGCTAGTTTGGGCTGATTTTAGTGTGTGTCGGTATCAATGCGGTCGACATGTCGTGTCGTTTGTTTGATAAAACAGGTTTTTTACCTCCTATTTTAGCACTGGTGTACCTCCAGAGTGTGCAGGGATGCTTTTTGGCTTGTTTGGGGTGACTTGGAGCAAGTTTGTTTCAGCCATGCGGTCAACATGTTGTGTCGTTTGTTTGCCAAATATGTTTTTTTGCTCCTATATTAGCATTGGTGTACCTCCAGAGTGTGCAGGGATGCTTTTTGGCTAGTTTGGGCTGATTTTGTGTGTGTCGGTATCAATGCGGTCGACATGTTGTGTCGTTTGTTTGCTAAAACAGTTTTTTACCTCCTATTTTAGCACTGGTGTACCTCCAGAGTGTGCAGGGATGCTTTTTGGCTTGTTTGGGGTGACTTGGAGCAAGTTTGTGTCAGCCATGCGGTCGACATGTCGTGTCGTTTGTTTGCCAAACATGTTTTTTTGCTCCTATATTAGCACTGGTGTACCTCCAGAGTGTGCAGGGATGCTTTTTGGCTACTTTGGGCTGATTTTAGTGTGTGTCGGTATCAATGCGGTCGACATGTCGTGTCGTTTGTTTGACAAAACAGGTTTTTTACCTCCTATTTTAGCACTGGTGTACCTCCAGAGTGTGCAGGAATGCTTTTTGGCTTGTTTGAGGTGACTTGGAGCAAGTTTGTGTCAGCCATGCGGTCAACATGTTGTGTCGTTTGTTTGCCAAACATGTTATTTTGCTCCTATATTAGCACTGGTGTACCTCCAGAGTGTGCAGGGATGCTTTTTGGCTAGCTTGGGGTGACTGTCAGCCATTTTGTTTGTGTCAGCCATTTTGTGTTAGCACTGGTTGACCTCCAGTATGTGCAGGGATGCTTGTACAGGGCTTTTGGCTTATTTTGCTTTTTTTTTTTTTCTATTCTTTTTTTTTATTTTATTATTTTGTGTGTGTTTGGTCCTGCTTGAGAACTGAGGTCTCAGCAGCATGACGTGTGGTTACATGTAATTTTGTAATGTGTGTTAAATTTGTAAACATATATATTTTTTCTTTTTACAACAGAGATGTCTACGGCTAAGTGGTCCCGATCCCCCCCTTCCCCCCACCCCTCAGAAGATCTTTCCCTGCATAGCAATGAGGAGTGGGAGCCGGAGCCGACCCAGGAGGAGGATACGACCGACCAGTCATGCAGTGACCAGCCGCGGTCGTCAAGGGACCAAATGGAGATGTCAAAGAAAAAGAAAAAGCCTAGACAGGTGAATACTGACAACACCTGCAGACACAATAGCATCCAACTTGACACACCCTAGTTTGCGCACTGCCATGAAGACCTACAGGTATCTTTGCACACTGCCAGGGATACTGACACTCACAGGTACATACCGATCTTAGTAAATGCATGTTTTGTTTTTTTTATCCCTAAAGGCAAGAAGCCAGCCAGAGGAGCAGTCGGAGGAGGAAGCCTTTGGTGAAGATGCAGGACCGAAGAAGCCGTGTGGACCCAGATACACTGAGGCGGAAAACTGTGCCCTAGTGCATGGTGTCGACAGGTCCTACGACGTTCTGTATGGATCAAGGGCACAGACCACAGCAGCTAAGACCAAGCAAAACATCTGGGATGCCATCGCGAGACAAGTCACTGCAGTATCTGGAAACCGCCGGAGCACCAGAAACTGCATGAAGCGGTACAGTGATTGCCGCAGACAGACCAAAAAGAAGATGGGGATTCAGCGCCGACATGAGACAGCTACGGGAGGTGGTCCGGCTCTCAATCTGAAGTGGCTACCCTGGGAGAATGTTATCAAAAGGCGCATGAACCCTAACATGGTCGAAGTAGTTCGCGGAGGTGTGGACTCCAGCCGTCCTGCTGGCTTTCCCGAGGAGGAAGAACCACCCAGAAGACGGAAGACGGCGGGAGACAAGCAGTCCAAAAGAAGGCATGATGGTAAGAATACATTCAGATGAGCTGTACTAAAAAAAAATATTTTTGTATTTGCTAATGTGTTTTTTTTTCCAGACACGCCTGCCCAGAGGACATCACCTGCGCACAGGACATCGCCAGCGCACGGACCATCACCTGCGCAGCAGGCATCAGCAGCAGCGCGCGGACCATCATCTGCGCAGGCCATCACCAGATCGTCATCTCTCCAGGATCTCTGGGACTGTGACCGAAGAGCCTCAACAAGACACTACCCTTGTGGACCCATCACCCAAAATGTTTAAGTCTACAGGGTTAACGGACGAGACTTTTCTTGGGTTTGAAGACAGCCGTGCAGACGTATCCAGCCAGACCCTTGAAAAGTCTGCAGAATTGAGGACAAGTGAAGCTCCTGGAGCAGCGGCACCACCGCATGGAGAAGGTTTGTATTTATTTTTGTGGGGGTGGGGGGATGGGAGGGGTACCATTTTTGTATAGTTTATTAACTTACTTTTTTTTTTCTTTTGCAAACAGAGGTGCCACGGACCAGCAGAGGACTAGCGTCGGGGATTGGTTCCTACTACAGGCCAGATCTCATACAGGATTCATCAGAGGATGACGAGGTGGAAGTGCAGCAGCCTGCTGTTTCTACATCCCTGTGTGAGTAAATATCGAATTGTGAGCCTTCAAACAAATGTATGATGAATGTGTATAATAATTTCTAATTTTCTTTTCAGCTGCACAAATGCAATTGGTGGCAGACGTACAGGAAGGGCAGGATCCCTCAAATGTTCAGAGGGTACACACCCTGGCAGCAGAGATGAATGTCAGCCAGGATAGTTTTCGGGTTGTCGTTGGAAGCAGACTGGACGCCATTGAGAGGACAATGGATAAGATGGCAAACGGTCTGCTTGAAATGCAGAAGGCTCAAGCCGACAGCACGGCCGAAATTCAAAAGACCAGACGAGAAGATCATAGGGAGACTATGGACATCCTTCAACTTCTGACCACATCCATCAACCGGCTGGTGGAGAACACAACATGCCTGGCACACAGCTCTAACAACATGTCGGAGAGCCACCGACATTCCGCATCCAGCCAACAGATCATCGCAACCACACTGCAGATGATGTACAATAAGCTCCCAGAGCCAGCTCGTCAACACGCTGGTGATCCACCACTTCCGCTATCACAAGCCACATGGACGCCTCCTTCCCTTCCTCCACCACAATCCTGGTATAGACAGTCACAGCTGTACCAAGGATATACAGGGATGTACCCCACCCACCAGATGCCTCCACCACCAACACCGGCCGCAACATCTGCACCCGCACGGGCACCGAGGCTTATTCAACCCACTACCCAGCCGCCCAGGACATCAACGCCCCATCAGGAGGAAGACGAGGATCCGGACAGACTTCCACCATAAGCCCGGTCGTATTGTTTTATTTACCGTTATGTTTTTCATGTATCCCTTTCTTCCCCTGCCATTAGTTTTTTTTCTTCTTACTATTGTTTTATATGTGTTGGGCTCCCCCACCCGTGACCGGGTACTACCAAGGAGCTTTATGTCTAGGCATACATGCGCGGGCATGTATGCAGGTGCGTGTGGTAACGGATGAAAGCTCCTTGTGGCTACATGTGTGATGGGCCAAAGAGCTATTCTGATACCACTTTTTTTACCCAAAAAATCCTTTTTGTATTGGTGTACAATAGGCTTTCATTGTTGTGTGAATTTACTATTCACTATTGTTTGTTTTTGGCTTATTCATAGGATTGGGTTGAAAATTGAAGTGGACTGCATAGTTCGTGTTTGCGTACCAAGGTGAGTAGAGCCATGTTCCAATGTATATTTTCAAGAAACTTTGGACCGCCTGCCTTTGTGGAACCACACAGCCCGGCAATGGGTCATGCTGGGCTGTGTGGTTCCACAAGTGCAGGCGTGTCAAAGTGCTGACCACTGACACCACTATTCCACTTTGGACCGCCTGCTTTTGTGGAACCACACAGCCCAGCAATGGGTCATGCTGGGCTGTGTGGTTCCACAAGTGCAGGCGTGTCAAAGTACTGACCACTGACACCACTATTCCACTTTGGACCGCCTGCCTTTGTGGAACCACACAGCCCAGCAATGGGTCATGCTGGGCTGTGTGGTTCCACAAATGTTCTTGGGAAAGGAATGAACATCACATTAGTGTCTTTACTTATATGCTTTTTTTTTCCCATGGATATCTACACAAGAAAAGAATGTAAAGAAGAACAAACTATTTTTTTGTTTTATTACATTTCATTTTTTATTTCAAAAATAAAATTAAATTTTTCTTTAATAAATGTTTAAATTGAGAAGTTTTCTGTGGTTTTTATTTAAATTATTAGCAAATACAATGTTAAATATGAGATGCAGTGGAATTGTTAGGTCACCCATGGTACATCAGGGGAACTGTCGTGTCCCTTCACATCCACGCAACTTGGGAAGGATACTCCGCAAGACCTGTGGAAGAGAATAGTATGAGGTTCCAGCTATTGGTAATAGTGTCACCTTGGTATGGAAAAGACGAGGTACAAGCAACACGACACAAGCAGGTTACAGTGGGCCCAAATGCAACCCCCCGGCACTTGCGTAACTACACATCCAAACATTCCCTGACACAGCGTAAGCATTGGTGTGTCAGGGCATGATTGGATGTAGTTTTGCAAATGCCGGAGGGCTGCACTTTGGACATGCAGGGGTGACATGGACAGGAGGGAGTTTTGGGCAATACATCTCACCTGAGGAGGGTTGTCAGCTACATGGCGGAGGTTCAGGTCCACATCACAAGTAGGTCGCCCATGGTACATCAGGAGAAATGTCGTGTCCCTTCACATCCACACCACTTGGGAAGGATACTCCGCAAGACCTGTGGAAGAGAATAGTATGAGGTTCCAGCTACTGGTAATAGTGTCACCCTGGCATGGAAAAGACAAGGTACAAGCAACACTTTGACACAATCAGGTTACAGCAGCCTTTGTCTCAAATTCAACCCTCCGGCACTTGAGAAATTATACATCCAAGCATGCCCTGACACAGCGTAAGCATTGGTGTTTCAGGGCATGATTGGATGTGCAGTTTTGCAAATGCCGGAGGGCTGCACTTTGGACATGCAGGGGTGACTTGGACAGGATGGACTTTTGGGCAGTACATCTCACCTGAGGGGGGTTGTCTGCTACATGGCGGAGGGTCAGGTCGCCCATGGTGGAGTTAGATAAATGGGTCCAATATTTGCGGCAACCCAACAACAGGAGAAAACAGGGGGTAACAGGTCGTCAACAGGACAAAACTTTGAAAACAGGCCTGGGAAGGTGCGTCAACAGGACGTAAAACTCTGAAATACATAAATAAAGATGTTTTTTTAGAATATTACAATCTCAGTTTACACGATAATACAAATGTTACAAGTATACTCACAGGCAACGGAAAAAAAGTTTTGTACCAATGTCCGTCGGGAATCATCTCCTTCGTCCATACCCACCGGTAGAGCAGAAGAACGGTTCCCGCGTCAGAAAGCACTGTGACGAAGAGTCACCGGCAAACAGTTTGCGACACATATGTTGTGTAAAATACAACATGCATTTACCATGCCGCAAACCTTTCCCAGTGAATACAAAAGAGCACCGCCGGAAGTGCCTAAACATCTAAACCGGCTTTTAAGTACCCCGAAGGCACGTTCAATTATTTGCCTCGATGCTTTGTGTGTCTCTTGGTAACGTTTTTCTGCTCTACCAACAGGATTTGACAATGGGGTCAAGAGCCACGATTTGTTGGGATAACCCGCATCGCCTATAAGAAAAGAAAAAAAAATGGTGGGTAATATAAAAAAAAAATAAAAAAAAATAAAAACAATTAAAATAAATACCTAACAGCCAGCCACCCGGCATCTTTCCTGTTTCGAACTTCTCAAACAGCGATGACTGACTTAGGATGAAGTAGTCGTGAGACGATCCAGGAAATCCCACAAAAATATTCAAAAATTTCATGTTGACATCACAGACCGCCTGTACATTCATGGAGTGGAAATGTTTTTGGTTCCGAAAACATTCTTCCGAATTCCATCGCGGTCTGATCTGCACGTGGGTTCAGTCAATCGCGCCCAGAACATTGGGAAATTTGTATTTGGTAAAAAAGCCTAATTTGATCTCACGACATTCGCTGTCCGTCTCTGGAAATGTGATGTACTGGATCGTCAATTTGCGGAAAGCCCTAAAGACCTGGGTTATACAGCGCGACAGTGTCGACTGTGAAAAACCGCATGTTTGAGACAGTGTAGGCTGGAATGTGCCTGACGCCAAAAAATGTAACGTAGAATGTCATGGTTCAGTTGTTCCATGTCACTTCCCAATTTCCCGGCTTTCGGGGATTGGAAATGTTAAAACATATTAGGGACCTATCTACATGGTATTGGTGGAGCTTCAAACCAGGAGGCCTAGAAATATTAAATTTCTTGTCCACCGGTCTCCCACCCCTTAACTCAAGTACCTCATCTATCGATAAAGAGTATGGCACTAGTCCTGACTTTCTATGACCTTGAGGTACTTGTGAGCACACCCAGCATTCTGTTTGGTTTAAAACCTTACCCACTAATGAGTGATAGTCACTCAACGGATGACGGTCCATGTTGATATTAAGGCTGGACTGACATCTCTGGATGCACCCATCCTCAACTATGTTTTCACAATTCCTACAGATACAATTCTCTTCAGCTAACAATCCTTCACAATGTCTCTTAGTGTCATGGCTACCAGATCGTTTTCTGATACTCGCCTTTACTCGGTGATTGTGTTGCTCTTGGAATTCTACTACTCCATCCTGATCATCAGAACCCTTTCCAGATCCTTTCTCGACCTCACTGGTACTCTCACCGAAACAGACTGCTCTGGTCAACAACAGGGTCAACAGGAAAACACGGACTGCAGTCTCTTGGTGCGAGTCCATCTTACAAGAGGAGAAAGAGAAAGTTGTAATGGGGGTACAGAAATTAATTGAAGGGGAAAAAAACTTGTTACGATAATTTGTCCTCTAGTCTTTTTGTTCTTCTTGCTCAGTTGTCATCTCAAAGGTGCTGTCTCTCAGTCTTCCCACAACGAACACTCCGGTGATACAATATTCTTTCCAAATCAGTGATCTTTCTGTAAGGAGCATAAATCTTGCATTACCATTTATCTAACTTTTGTGTGACATACCATCCGTAAAACATGAAAGAACAAAAAGAGAGAGAACAATTAGGAAAAAAAAACATTGTCGGATTTCCGTTCACCATTAGGCTTTTTACACCAACATGTCCATAGGTATCTCTGCACTTTCTCCCCCACCAGTATTTCCACTCTCCACCCTTTGTGCCTGGCCAAACACAACGATGCTGGTAAGATATACTGGGGTTGGGTAGACCTCTGAAAAGACCAAGTAGTCATGTGACGTTTGAGTTCTGCTGGTGAACGTTAGCGATGAGAAGGAAACATTTAAAGATAAATTACAAAGTTTACCCGGCCGTCCCTGTGTCTACAAGGAATTGACCTCCCAATTACATTGACTGTAACCTCAGGCTTACTATCAAGGCTAATGATCAACTTCACTGGCTGCAAATTACAGGTGCTTCCCAAAATTCTTCCTATATGATCCCTGATTACAATTACGTGTGTCATAACTTTGCTTGTGTTCTTGTCTAGGAGGTCTGACTTTATGTGTGCTGTTACAGTTGCTGGCATAATGCCCTTCCCTTTTACAAAGATAACAAACCCTTGGCTTCCTCCATGTGCCAGTGGCCTGGGGTTTTGGTCGATTTGATGCCTCTTCTAGTGCTTGGATGTTCATCACCATCAACCGCTCTCCCCGTGCTTCCCTGGTTCTTTGGATATTACGGTCATGCTCGATAGCGGACTCTCTTAATGCAGCCACCGAGATACCTCTCCAGTTAGGTAGAGAGGTTTGTACCCTGATTCTTAGTGTGTCTTTTAAGCCATCCATTAATACGGACACAGCTACCTCCCTATAATGTACATTATCCTCAATGTCCGTGATCCCAGTGTATCTAGATATTTCCTGCAGTGCTCGATGGAAATATTCCGCTGCCATTTCACCTTCTTTTTGGCTAATGGAGAAAATTTTGTTCCACTTGACAACAGTTGGGAAATATACTCCTAATTGCAGATTGATTTGTCGTACATTCTCCTGAGTGTATTCCTCAGTGAGAGGTACGTCTGCGTCTAATTTACAATCAGTAATAAATTTCGCAGGGTCAATATTGGAGGGTAGACATACCCTCAGCAATGTCCGCCAATGTTTGTTATTGGGTTATGCGGAGTTACCTAATTTTTTAATGAACCTTTGGCATGCGGCTAGATCTTTCCTGGGATCAGGAAATTCAGACATAATTGTCCTTAATTCTGTCTGGGACCAGGGGCAATGCCCCTGACGTGAGTGACTCCCAGAGTGTCAGTCTGTCCATTTGGGACTGCAATCACCCTGACAGAATTAAGTTCAACTACATCATCTTGTGTTGACTCTACAATGTGAGGTGCAATTGTCTGTGCATAATATACAATACCGTACTTACCTGTGGACACGACCTCACCTGACCCTCCATTAGGGGGCTTTACTACTGTCTTTACCGATTGGGCCGTGCCCACCTGGGTGTCTCGTATGATGGCTGCTGGAAAAGGTGCCGACATCATGCTGGGCTCAGTTTCTTGCTTGTAATCCTGAGGGAAGTTTAACATGGGGTGCAACCTGCATGGGTTAGAATTTGTACATTTATCAGTTTTCCTTCTATCATTATTACATTTACTACTATCATTATTAATACAGTTACTAAGTGCATTATTATCATCATCATATCCCAGTATGCCATTCTCTGTAGCCATTGTTTCTCAAGTTGCCATGTGTTTCCTGCTAAGGTGGGAATCAGCTGTGCCAGCTAATTCCCTTTGTATCTCACCTTCCTGTTGCCATAACTGTAAACAATCATAATGCCTAATCCTCTGTTTTGCAGATTTTATTAGACATATCCTTTTTCTTAGATTTTGCAATACCTCAGGATTCAAACTGCCGACCCTGGGGTACTGTTCACCATCATCCTCAGTCATTCGTTCCCATTCTTTGCATAAGACCTGTGTGTGTGATCCATATTTCTCACACATTATATACCGTGCTGTCCCTTTGGGCCAACCAATACCAACGTGAACCCTTGTTGATAGTCCCTTACTTGAGCAACTGGTCCCCATTATTTGCAGGTATTGCTTTCTCAGCGAACCCTTACAAAAATACAAGTTCCCAGAGGTAAGGCGACGGTGAAAGTCCAACGAGTGCCTTCACCCACTCTTGCCCCTATTGGCTGATACGAATTCCAGCAGTGTGCCCACCACTGGTCGTACCCAATCTCGGGATCTTTTTGGAACCTCTATTTACTGAGAGCGTGTGGGAGTATGCTACCCCTCCCAGTAAATATCAGTTGTTGGAGATTTCCTGAGTGAACAGCGAAACTCACTTAAAATAACTAAAACCTACACAAATCACGTTAAAGTGTACAAATAGGGTTTTTGATCCCGCAAAGCGTACGCAAATTGCGTAATGGGTATCAAGGCAACTAACTAATGCACACAATTACATGCGGTACAGTCGCACTGCATATAAGTAACTATTACTTATCCGCTGAACGACCAATGAAATCGGTTGTTCAGGCTGCGAAACCTTCAGCTGGAGCATTATACTAACGGGCCTATATGGGTACTACGCCAACCCCCGGGGCTGGCTTTCTACCTCTGACCTTTCTTTTTGGTCACGGTTTTCAGAGCGTTGCGAGAGTTTGCCGTTTTCTGACTTCGCAGTCCTCTTGTCTGCTGATACTAATTGCTCCTTTACCTTATACAATGTTAACGTGAGCAAGCCAATCCCACGCCACCAAGTCTCCACTCACCTGGTGTGGTCTCCGAAGGTATCTCGATTTCTGGGTTCACAAAAAAGAATACCTTTATTTGCACACTCACTCCTGTTCACTCATATGCACACTGATTTTTCTGTACAGAAATTACTTTCATTCAGGCAAACAGTTCAATCATCGAGTTTTGCAATAGAAAAAGGTTCTTTTTAAACTAAACTTTTTGGAAACTGAACAAACTTGTGCTATTATCACGTGGCTACTATACCGCCCACACTAAAACAATGCTATCATGTGATTTGAATTTAGTGGGCGTATCCGTACGCACGCTGCGTATTATACGCCACATGTGTAGGCCTTTGCGTTTGCGTATGTAATCTCGCACGTTGCCCGAGACACGTATACAAAAGGCCAGATACGCTCACAATAACACAAATAACACGCTTCTATAAATGTAAACGATGTTCAACTATAATCGCTTACCGAACACCACACAGTATCTTCTGTGCTGCATGCGTGTTTTTACAATTACTCCCTTAAGTATTACTTTATAATATCAACTAAATAGCACCAAATTTCCTCAGCACGTGTCTAGCAATCAATTCTAATGGCAACAAGAGAGTAGCTATGCGAAAATACACAGATACAATTCTAAATTAATCTAGTAATCAATGCTTCCAATAGTATGATTCATATTGGGTAGCTATCTTGTAGAACATACATTGATATAAACACACACATAATTATAATATTATCTCTATGTACCCATTAAGTGTTTCTAATTTGCATATGAATGCTGTGCTTTTGACTGTCTGTGAAGGTGATTTTTTCACTGCCAGGAAAAAAAGCAGCCATACAGGTTAATTTGCATTTCAATTGCTATCCTACAACAAACAGAGTTTACCTGAATCACAGAGGTAAGGAGAGAGAAAAAAACAAAAAACAAAACAAAACTTTTTTTTTATCTGTGTGTGTCATTCCTAAATTAAATATTCATTTTACTATTATCTTTCATTAAGCCCCATCTGAAACTATTTGTAATTGATTATGACATTGGTTAAATAAATGCATTGGTAACTCAAATGGTGATTTCTTTTTGACCATGGGCGGCTTATTATTCCTGAGTAGACTGAAAATCAGCTATTTTAGAAAAACATTCTTTTGGACCTTCCCAAAATGGCCGCTGCTCCTCCCCCTTCCACATCCATGAAGGTTACACAAAATGGAGGACAGACCATGCGGCTTCCTTTGTCACAAAAAAATCACCATGCAAGCCCCTGAAGTTATTTTAGGCCTAAGTTAAAAACAACAACAACAACAACAACACTATATCAGGCTTTTGCAGCAACTTTTAAATATACTTTTAAACCTACTTAAACAGATAAGCAATCCAATCTGAATAAAACACAATATGACTCATTTGAACCTTGTTTTGTAACAATATGATCAGATTTGCAGAGTACAGGTGTGTGCGTGTGTTGCGTGTTTTGCGTGCGCAGTTGGCACCAAACAGAAATTAAACAAATTTAAAAGACAATAGCTTAACGTTCTTACCTTTCGGTTCCGGATCCCACCAGCAGCCCTACAAACCAAGCAGAGGAGACGCTTATCTGATCAGCACTACCGTATCCCCAACCACCAAACGGATAACAGGGGATACTACCTTCCCGCCCTTTGCTGACGGATAAAGTCTACCCGGTTCCGCTTGGCTGCGGATATGAGGAGGCCCGGATGAGTCCCCCAATTGATAAAGTCAAATATTTACCTTTGAACATAAGCTATGTATTAACACCATGAAGCCGTTATGGCCGCTAAACCACGTGCACGTGCTACGCACTTTGTACGCTATTTGCATATAAAGACTTTGCACGTGGTACGCACGTAACGTACACACGCTGCGCTGGGCGTATGGAATACACACAGCAGGCGCACACACAGTTCATAACCTTTTAGACCTTGTTATGTTAAACACAGAGATGATATGCTTAAACTCTAAACCTTACTCATAAAGCACTGCAGCGATGTGACGCTGGAAAACCTTAATAATGCGTATGCAATATGAGCGATTGAGACGCTCAGAAACCCTTAGTAGTAAATGATGAAATACACATGACCTGGTAAGGTTCCAACACCTTCATAGAAGATACTTTTAGTATGAAAAAGGGGAAAACAATTACAGCTTATACACTACAGACCTAACATTAATATCTAAACATAATAACAAGAAATAAGATATAAACATTAGCAAAGCACACAGAGTGAGAATGAATGGCATACACAAAGAATAACAAAATGGCTACTGAGAAATATACATACATGAGAAAGTTTCGCCGGCGCAACCTGAATTCAGTCCTCAGCTATCAAGGAGAAAGCCTTCAGAGTCTTGTGTGTCAATGCCTGTTGCAAGCTATATTTATTCACTAGCTCAAGACATACTACAATAGACACTGTGTGCTCTTTTTCCATTGGTTAGGGGGTGGGACATGTCCTGCACCAGGGGCCATTGGTTAGTTCAAGAAGTGGGTGATGACTAGGACTTGTTAGTATTCCAAATTCCTGTCTGTCTGGAATGTTGTGGGTAGCTATTGTTTCGGATCTTCCAAACAAACTGGCTCTGGGCTTTGTTTACCCCACTGTCCCCTCCTTTAGTTGAGACAATGACAACTGAGCACTTATTATTCTGGAGAGAAACCTGGCCCTATTCATAAACAAAGGTGTAAGCCCTCTTCATAGAATCTCAAAGCTTAGTGTAAATAAGGCCATTGTATCTCAACTGTGGGAAATTCATGTGTGAATTCCATTCTGATCATCTGCCCATTTGTAATATATTTTAAATGCAATTTTATATCTATTTTCTACTTCTGCGCATAACTATGGCCCTCATTCCGAGTTGTTCGCTCGCAAGGCGATTTCAGCAGAGTTACACACGCTAAGCCGCCGCCTACTGGGAGTGAATCTACACTTCTTAAATGTGCGACCGATGTATGCGCAATTTTGCGATCAAAAACGAGTTAGCAGTTTTAGAGTAACTCCAGACTTACTCTGCCTGTGCGATTAAATCAGTGCTTTTCGGTCCCGGCTGACGTCATAAACACACCCAGCGTTCGCCCAAGCACTCCCACCGTTTCCCCGGACACGCCTGCGTTTTTTCCGGAAACGGTAGCGTTTCCAGCCACACGCCCCTAAAACGCCGTACATCCGCCCAGTAACACCCATTTCCTGTCAATCACAATGCGATCGCCGGAGCGATGAAAACGCCGTGAGTAAAAATACTTTCTTCTTAGTAAAGTTACTTGGCGCATGCGCAGTGCGAACATTACGCATGCGCACTAAGAGAATTCACACTGCGATGCGATGAAAATTACCGAGCGAACAACTCGGAATGACCCCCTATACGCAGAAATATGTGAATCTTTCCTAACTATCATAGGAATATTACTCTTAAAATACCCTACAGCTGGATACTAAACACCACCTTTCAACCTTTATCTGAGCCTTCCTAGCATGTAAAGAGGAATCTCTCTGTCCAAGAACCGTTTAAACGTAACATACTTGCTGACGATGTCTAGGGGAATATTAACTATAAAACACACTATATGGGTTAAATATGTTGCGATCGAGTCGCCCGCTACATGCTCACAAACTCTACCGTAAATGCGCATACCACGCGCGTGATCGCCGGCGCGATCTTACGCAATTTGCGGATATGAGCACGCACCGCAGACTGGGTGCACGTACAGCAGGCATGTGCATGGGGTTAGTACAAGGCATGTGAATCAAGATATTTTTCGACTTTGACAATATATATATATATATATAATATATATATACACACACTCATACATACATATGGAAACCCCCCCCCCCCCCCCCCCCCCGAAAATCCTGCGTTTGCCACTGATACAATACAGAGAACAATGCAGCAGGGGATTAAGTCATTACAGCAGAGGATTAAGTCTGACTGGCCAGTCACAGTTAATCCTATTAACCGTCAAGATAAATGTGGAAACATCTGTACATGAATAGTGTTCATCAGAGGTTCCATATTGTGAGAAACCATCATACAGGTAAGCTGCATGTTGAATTGAAAAGAAAATCATGTTCCCACGCCCCTTCTGTTATGTGACCATGCCCATTTTTTTCCAGCATGCGCACACAATTTCTTTGTAAGGCTTTTGATTTCTTTTTTTTTTTGGAGGGGGGGGGGGGGGGGGGGGGCATTCTAAATTTTGCCCTGGGCTCCAATAACCCTAGTTACGCCTCTGGTGAATAAATTCCATGCGCATGTGCGTGGTGTCTACTCTGTGGAGAGAGGGACTGGGGACGGTGCCAGCAGCTCCCACAGTGACAAAAACAGAAGGTGTGGCTCACGGGCACAGCATTTCCCACAAAGCCACACCCCCAGTCATGAGGCCACGCCCCCAAGTGCAGTGGTGCCGATTTCAATTTACAAGAAGGCGGAAGGTAGGACAATGTAGACTTGTGTGTATCCCACATTTATACCACCTTATAACTGAAAAGATGGAACAGTGGAGAGGAAAAGCGTGTAAATACAGGGTGAGCACAGTAGGTGTGTGTTCATGTAAACAGAGGTAAGGGTGGGTTCATGCAAATGCGGGTAAGGGTGAGTTCATGCAGTAAGGGTGGGTTCATGCAAATGTGGCTAAGGGTGGGTTAATGCAAATGTCGCTAAGGGTGGGTTCATGCAAACGCGTCTAAGGGTGGGTTCATGCAAATGCGGCTAAGGGTGGGTTCATGCAAATGCAGCTAAGGGTGGGTTCATGAAAATTCGGGTAAGGGTGGGTTCATGCAAATGAGGCTCTTGTATTCCTGCAGAAACGTGTATACGGCTGTAAGGCACCATGGGAGTTTTTAGCAGCCGTACAAACGCTAAGCCGCCGCCCTCTGGGAGAGTATCTTAGCAGAAGTGCGAACGAAAGGATCACAGAGCGGCTACAAAAAAAAAAATGTGCAGTTTCAGAGTAGCTCCAGACCTACTCCCCTCCACTACCCCTCATCCTCAGCACCTTTCCTCTCCACCACTCCTCCTCATCCTCAGCACCTTTTCTCTCCACCACTCCTCTTCATCCTCAGCACCTTTCCTCTCCACCACTCCTCCTCATCCTCTCCACCACTCCTCCTCATCCTCAGCACCTTTCCTCTCAACCAATTCTCCCCATCCTCAGCGCCTTTTCCTCGCCACCACTCCTCCTCATCCTCAGAACCTTTCCTCACCACCACTCCTCCTCATCCTTAGCACCTTTCCTCTCCACCACTCCTCCTCATCCTCAGCACTCTCCTCTCGACCACTTATCCCCATCCTCATCGCCTTTTCCTCGCCACCACTCCTCCTCATCCTCAGCACCTTTCCTCTCCACCACTCATCCTCATCCTCAGCACCTTTCCTCACCACCACTCCTCATCATAAGCACCTTTCCTCGCCACCAGTCCACTTCATCCTTAGCACCTTTCCTCTCCACCACTCCTCAACCACAGCACCTTTCCTCGCCACCACTCCTCCTCATCCTCAGCACCTTTCCTCTCCACCACTCCTCCCCATCCTCCGCACCCTTCCTCTTAACCACTCCTCCTCATCCTCAGCACCTTACCTCGCTACCACTGCTCCTGTTCCTCAGCAACTTTCTTTGCCACCACTCCTCCTCATCCTCAGTGCCTTTCCTTGCCACCTCTCCTCCTCATCACCTTTCCTCGCCACCACTCCTCCTCATCCTCAGCACCTTTCTTCGCCACCACTCCTCCTCATCCTCAGCACCTTTCCTCTCCACCACTCTGCCTCATCCTCAGCACCTTTTCTCTCCACCACTCCTCCTCATCCTCAGCACCTTTCCTCTCCACCACTCCTCCTCATCCTCAGCACCTTTCCTCTCCACCACTCCTCCTCATCCTCAGCACCTTTCCTCTCCACCACTCCTCCTCATCCTCAACACCTTTCCTCTCCACCACTCCTCCTGATCCTCAGAACCTTTCCTCTCGACCAATTCTCCCCATCCTCAGCGCCTTTTCCTCGCCACCACTCCTCCTCATCTTCAGAACCTTTCCTCTCCACCACTCCTCCTCATCCTCAGCACCTTTTCTCTCCACCACTCCTCCTCATCCTCAGCACCTTTCCTCTCCACCACTCCTCCTCATCCTCAGCACCTTTCCTCTCGACCACTTATCCCCATCCTCATCGCCTTTTCCTCGCCACCACTCCTCCGCATCTTCAGCACCTTTCCTCTCCACCACTCCTCCTCATCCTCAGCACCTTTCCTCGCCACCACTCCTCCTCATCCTCAGCACCTTTCCTCTCCACCACTCCTCCTCATCCTCAGCACCTTTTCTCTCCACCACTCCTCCCCATCCTCAGCACCTTTCCTCTCCACCAATCCTCCCCATCCTCAGCACCTTTCCTCGTCACCACTCCTCCTCATACTCAGCACCTTTCCTCTCCACCACTCCTCCTCATCCTCAGCACCTTCCCTCTTCACCACTCCTCATCCTCAACAACTTTACTCTCCACCACGCCTCCTCATTCTCAGCACCTTTCCTCTCCACCACTCCTCCTCATCCTCAGTGCCTTTCCTTGCCACCTCTCCTCCTCATCACCTTTCCTCGCCACCACTTCTCCTCATCCTCAGCACCTTTCCTTGCCACCAGACCTTCACATCACCTTTCCTCGCCACCACTCCTCCTCATCCTCAGCACCTTTCTTCTCCACCACTCCTCCTTATCCTCAGCACCTTTCCTCTCCACCACTCCTCCCCATCCTCAGCACCTTTCCTCTCCACCACTCCTCCTCATCCTCAGCACCTTTCCTCTCCACCACTCTGCCTCATCCTCAGCACCTTTTCTCTCCACCACTCTGCCTCATCCTCAGCACCTTTTCTCTCCACCACTCCTCCTCATCCTCAGCACCTTTGCTCTCCACCATGCCTCCTCATCCTCAGTACCTTTCCTCTCCACCACTCCTCTTCATCCTCAGCACCTTTCCTCGCCACCACTCCTCCTCATCCTCAGCACCTTTCCTCGCCACCACTCCTCCTCATCCTCAGCACCTTTCCTCGCCACCACTCCTCCTCATCCTCAGCACCTTTCCTCGCCACCACTCCTCCTCATTCTCAGCAACTTTCCTCTCCACCACTCCTCCCCATCCTAAGAACCTTTCCTCTCCACCACTATACCTCATCCTCAGCACCTTACCTCGCTACCACTGCTCCTGTTCCTCAGCACCTTTCCTCGCCACCACTCCTCCTCACCCTCAGCACCTATCCTCTCCACCAATTCTCCTCATCCTCAGAACCTTTCCTCTCCACCACATCTCCACAACCTCAGAACCTTTCCTCTCCATCTCATCCTCAGCACCTTTCCTCTCCACCACTCCACCTCATCCTCAGCACCTTTCCTCTTAACCACTCTGCCTCATCCTCAGCACCTTTTCTCTCCACCAGTCCTCCTCTTCCTCAGCACCTTTGCTCTCCACCAAGCCTCCTTAACTTCAGCGCCTTTTCCTCGCCACCACTCCTCCTCATCCTCAGCACCTTTCCTCACCACCACTCCTTCACATCCTCAGCACCTTTCCTCTCCACCACTCCTCTTCATCCTCACCACCACTCCTCCTCATCCTCAGCACCTTTCCTCTCCACCACTCTGCCTCATCCTCAGCACCTTTTCTCTCCACCACTCCTCCTCATCCTCAGCACCTTTCCTCTCCACCACTCCTCCTCATCCTCAGCGACTTTTCCTCGCCACCACTCCTCCTCATCCTCAGAACCTTTCCTCTCCACCACTCCTCCTCATCCTCAGCACCTTTCCTCTCCACCACTCCTCCTCATCCTCAGCACCTTTCCTCTCCACCACTTATCCCCATCCTCATCGCCTTTTCCTCGCCACCACTCCTCCTCATCTTCAGCACCTTTCCTCTCCACCACTCCTCCTCATCCTCAGCACCTTTCCTCGCCACCACTCCTCCTCATCCTCAGCACCTTTCCTCTCCACCACTCCTCCTCATCCTCAGCACCTTTTCTCTCCACCACTCCTCCCCATCCTCAGCACCTTTCCTCTCCACCAATCCTCCCCATCCTCAGCACCTTTCCTCGTCACCACTCCTCCTCATACTTAGCACCTTTCCTCTCCACCACTCCTCCTCATCCTCAGCACCTTCCCTCTCCACCACTCCTCATCCTCAACAACTTTACTCTCCACCACACCTCCTCATTCTCAGCACCTTTCCTCTCCACCACTCCTCCTCATCCTCAGCACTTTACCTCGCTACCACTGCTCCTGTTCCTCAGCAACTTTCTTTGCCACCACTCCTCCTCATCCTCAGTGCCTTTCCTTGCCACCTCTCCTCATCACCTTTCCTCGCCACCACTTCTCCTCATCCTCAGCACCTTTCCTCTCCACTACTCCTCCTCATCCTCAGCACCTTTCCTCTCCACCACTCTGCCTCATCCTCAGCACCTTTCCTCTCCACCACTCTGCCTCATCCTCAGCACCTTTGCTCTCCACCATGCCTCCTCATCCTCAGTACCTTTCCTCTCCACCACTCCTCCTCATACTCAGCACCTTACCTCGCTACCACTGCTCCTGTTCTTCAGCACCTTTCCTCTCCACCACTCTGCCTCATCCTCAGCACCTTTTCTCTCCACCACTCCTCCTCATCCTCAGCACCTTTGCTCTCCACCATGCCTCCTCATCCTCAGTACCTTTCCTCTCCACCATTCCTCCTCATACTCAGCACCTTACCTCGCTACCACTGCTCCTGTTCCTCAGCACCTTTCCTCGCCACCACTCCTCCTCCCCCTCAGCACCTATCCTCTCCACCAATTCTCCTCATCCTCAGAACCTTTCCTCTCCACCACATCTCCTCATCCTCAGCACCTTTCCTCTTAACCACACTGCCTCATCCTCAGCACCTTTTCTCTCCACCAGTCCTCCTCATCCTCAGCACCTTTGCTCTCCACCAAGCCTCCTTAACTTCAGCGCCTTTTCCTCGCCACCACTCCTCCTCATCCTCAGCACCATTCCTCACCACCACTCCTTCACATCCTCAGCACCTTAATTCTCCACCACTCCTCTTCATCCTCAGCACCTTTCCTCACCACCACTCCTCCTCATCCTCAGCACCTTTCCTCGCCACCACTCCTCCTCATCCTCAGCACCTTTCCTCTCCACCACTCCTCCCCATCCTCAGCACCTTTCCTCTCCACCACTATACCTCATCCTCAGCACCTTTCCTCTCGACCACTTATCCCCATCCTCATTGCCTTTTCCTCGCCACCACTCCCCCTCATCCTCAGCACCTTTCCTCTCCACCACTCATCCTCAACCTCAGCACCTTTACTCGCCACCACTCCTCATCCTCAGCACCTTTCCTCGCCACCAGTCCACTTCATCCTTAGCACCTTTCCTCTCCACTCCTCATCCACAGCACCTTTCCTCGCCACCACTCCTCCTCATCCTCATCGCCTTTTCCTCGCCACCACTCCTCCTCATCCTCAGCACCTTTCCTCTCCACCACTCCTCCTCATCCTCAGCACCTTTCCTCACCACCACTCCTCATCATAAGCACCTTTCCTCGCCACCAGTCCACTTCATCCTTAGCACCTTTCCTCTCCACCACTCCTCAACCACAGCACCTTTCCTCGCCACCACTCCTCCTCATCCTCAGCACCTTTCCTCTCCACCACTCCTCCCCATCCTCCGCACCCTTCCTCTTAACCACTCCTCCCCATCCTCAGCACCTTTCCTCTCCACCACTCATCCACAGCACCTTTCCTCGCCACCACTCCTCCTCATCCTCAGCACCATTCCTCTCCACCACTCCTCCCCATCCTCAGCACCTTTCCTCTCCACCACTCCTCCTCATCCTCAGCACCTTTCCTCGCCACCACTCCTCATCCTCAGCACCTTTCCTCGCCACCACTCCTCCTCATCCTCAGCACCTTTCCTCTCCACCACTCCTCCTCATCCTCAGCACCTTTCCTCCCCACCACTCCTCCCCATCCTCAGCACCTTTCCTCTCCACCAATCCTCCCCATCCTCAGCACCTTTCCTCGTCACCACTCCTCCTCATACTCAGCACCTTTCCTCTCCACCACTCCTCCCCATCCTCAGCACCTTCCCTCTCCACCACGCCTCCTCATTCTCAGCACCTTTCCTCTCCACCACTCCTCCTCATCCTCAGCACCTTACCTCGCTACCACTGCTCCTGTTCCTCAGCAACTTTCTTTGCCACCACTCCTCCTCATCCTCAGTGCCTTTCCTTGCCACCTCTCCTCCTCATCACCTTTCCTCGCCACCACTCCTCCTCATCCTCAGCACCTTTCTTCGCCACCACTCCTCCTCATCCTCAGCACCTTTCCTCTCCACCACTCTGCCTCATCCTCAGCACCTTTTCTCTCCACCACTCCTCCTCATCCTCAGCACCTTTCCTCTCCACCACTCCTCCTCATCCTCAGCACCTTTCCTCTCCACCACTCCTCCTCATCCTCAGCACCTTTCCTCTCCACCACTCCTCCTCATCCTCAACACCTTTCCTCTCCACCACTCCTCCTGATCCTCAGAACCTTTCCTCTCGACCAATTCTCCCCATCCTCAGCGCCTTTTCCTCGCCACCACTCCTCCTCATCTTCAGAACCTTTCCTCTCCACCACTCCTCCTCATCCTCAGCACCTTTTCTCTCCACCACTCCTCCTCATCCTCAGCACCTTTCCTCTCCACCACTCCTCCTCATCCTCAGCACCTTTCCTCTCGACCACTTATCCCCATCCTCATCGCCTTTTCCTCGCCACCACTCCTCCGCATCTTCAGCACCTTTCCTCTCCACCACTCCTCCTCATCCTCAGCACCTTTCCTCGCCACCACTCCTCCTCATCCTCAGCACCTTTCCTCTCCACCACTCCTCCTCATCCTCAGCACCTTTTCTCTCCACCACTCCTCCCCATCCTCAGCACCTTTCCTCTCCACCAATCCTCCCCATCCTCAGCACCTTTCCTCGTCACCACTCCTCCTCATACTCAGCACCTTTCCTCTCCACCACTCCTCCTCATCCTCAGCACCTTCCCTCTTCACCACTCCTCATCCTCAACAACTTTACTCTCCACCACGCCTCCTCATTCTCAGCACCTTTCCTCTCCACCACTCCTCCTCATCCTCAGTGCCTTTCCTTGCCACCTCTCCTCCTCATCACCTTTCCTCGCCACCACTTCTCCTCATCCTCAGCACCTTTCCTTGCCACCAGACCTTCACATCACCTTTCCTCGCCACCACTCCTCCTCATCCTCAGCACCTTTCTTCTCCACCACTCCTCCTTATCCTCAGCACCTTTCCTCTCCACCACTCCTCCCCATCCTCAGCACCTTTCCTCTCCACCACTCCTCCTCATCCTCAGCACCTTTCCTCTCCACCACTCTGCCTCATCCTCAGCACCTTTTCTCTCCACCACTCCTCCTCATCCTCAGCACCTTTGCTCTCCACCATGCCTCCTCATCCTCAGTACCTTTCCTCTCCACCACTCCTCTTCATCCTCAGCACCTTTCCTCGCCACCACTCCTCCTCATCCTCAGCACCTTTCCTCGCCACCACTCCTCCTCATCCTCAGCACCTTTCCTCGCCACCACTCCTCCTCATCCTCAGCACCTTTCCTCGCCACCACTCCTCCTCATTCTCAGCAACTTTCCTCTCCACCACTCCTCCCCATCCTAAGAACCTTTCCTCTCCACCACTATACCTCATCCTCAGCACCTTACCTCGCTACCACTGCTCCTGTTCCTCAGCACCTTTCCTCGCCACCACTCCTCCTCACCCTCAGCACCTATCCTCTCCACCAATTCTCCTCATCCTCAGAACCTTTCCTCTCCACCACATCTCCACAACCTCAGAACCTTTCCTCTCCATCTCATCCTCAGCACCTTTCCTCTCCACCACTCCACCTCATCCTCAGCACCTTTCCTCTTAACCACTCTGCCTCATCCTCAGCACCTTTTCTCTCCACCAGTCCTCCTCTTCCTCAGCACCTTTGCTCTCCACCAAGCCTCCTTAACTTCAGCGCCTTTTCCTCGCCACCACTCCTCCTCATCCTCAGCACCTTTCCTCACCACCACTCCTTCACATCCTCAGCACCTTTCCTCTCCACCACTCCTCTTCATCCTCACCACCACTCCTCCTCATCCTCAGCACCTTTCCTCTCCACCACTCTGCCTCATCCTCAGCACCTTTTCTCTCCACCACTCCTCCTCATCCTCAGCACCTTTCCTCTCCACCACTCCTCCTCATCCTCAGCGACTTTTCCTCGCCACCACTCCTCCTCATCCTCAGAACCTTTCCTCTCCACCACTCCTCCTCATCCTCAGCACCTTTCCTCTCCACCACTCCTCCTCATCCTCAGCACCTTTCCTCTCCACCACTTATCCCCATCCTCATCGCCTTTTCCTCGCCACCACTCCTCCTCATCTTCAGCACCTTTCCTCTCCACCACTCCTCCTCATCCTCAGCACCTTTCCTCGCCACCACTCCTCCTCATCCTCAGCACCTTTCCTCTCCACCACTCCTCCTCATCCTCAGCACCTTTTCTCTCCACCACTCCTCCCCATCCTCAGCACCTTTCCTCTCCACCAATCCTCCCCATCCTCAGCACCTTTCCTCGTCACCACTCCTCCTCATACTTAGCACCTTTCCTCTCCACCACTCCTCCTCATCCTCAGCACCTTCCCTCTCCACCACTCCTCATCCTCAACAACTTTACTCTCCACCACACCTCCTCATTCTCAGCACCTTTCCTCTCCACCACTCCTCCTCATCCTCAGCACTTTACCTCGCTACCACTGCTCCTGTTCCTCAGCAACTTTCTTTGCCACCACTCCTCCTCATCCTCAGTGCCTTTCCTTGCCACCTCTCCTCATCACCTTTCCTCGCCACCACTTCTCCTCATCCTCAGCACCTTTCCTCTCCACTACTCCTCCTCATCCTCAGCACCTTTCCTCTCCACCACTCTGCCTCATCCTCAGCACCTTTCCTCTCCACCACTCTGCCTCATCCTCAGCACCTTTGCTCTCCACCATGCCTCCTCATCCTCAGTACCTTTCCTCTCCACCACTCCTCCTCATACTCAGCACCTTACCTCGCTACCACTGCTCCTGTTCTTCAGCACCTTTCCTCTCCACCACTCTGCCTCATCCTCAGCACCTTTTCTCTCCACCACTCCTCCTCATCCTCAGCACCTTTGCTCTCCACCATGCCTCCTCATCCTCAGTACCTTTCCTCTCCACCATTCCTCCTCATACTCAGCACCTTACCTCGCTACCACTGCTCCTGTTCCTCAGCACCTTTCCTCGCCACCACTCCTCCTCCCCCTCAGCACCTATCCTCTCCACCAATTCTCCTCATCCTCAGAACCTTTCCTCTCCACCACATCTCCTCATCCTCAGCACCTTTCCTCTTAACCACACTGCCTCATCCTCAGCACCTTTTCTCTCCACCAGTCCTCCTCATCCTCAGCACCTTTGCTCTCCACCAAGCCTCCTTAACTTCAGCGCCTTTTCCTCGCCACCACTCCTCCTCATCCTCAGCACCATTCCTCACCACCACTCCTTCACATCCTCAGCACCTTAATTCTACACCACTCCTCTTCATCCTCAGCACCTTTCCTCACCACCACTCCTCCTCATCCTCAGCACCTTTCCTCGCCACCACTCCTCCTCATCCTCAGCACCTTTCCTCTCCACCACTCCTCCCCATCCTCAGCACCTTTCCTCTCCACCACTATACCTCATCCTCAGCACCTTTCCTCTCGACCACTTATCCCCATCCTCATTGCCTTTTCCTCGCCACCACTCCCGCTCATCCTCAGCACCTTTCCTCTCCACCACTCATCCTCAACCTCAGCACCTTTACTCGCCACCACTCCTCATCCTCAGCACCTTTCCTCGCCACCAGTCCACTTCATCCTTAGCACCTTTCCTCTCCACTCCTCATCCACAGCACCTTTCCTCGCCACCACTCCTCCTCATCCTCAGCACCTTTCCTCTCCACCACTCCTCCCCATCCTCAGCACCTTTCCTCTCCCACACTCCTCCTCATCCTCAGCACCTTTACTCGCCACCACTCCTCATCCTCAGCACCTTTCCTCGTCACCAGTCCACTTCTTCCTTAGCACCTTTCCTCTCCACCACTCCTCATCCACAGCACCTTTCCACGCCACCACTCCTCCTCATCCTCAGCACCTTTCCTCTCCACCACTCCTCCCCATCCTCAGCACCTTTCCTCTCCACCACTCCTCATCCACAGCACCTTTCCTCGCCACTACTCCTCTTCATCCTCAGCACCTTTCCTCTCCACCACTCCTCCCCATCCTCAGCACCTTTCCTCTCCCCCACTCCTCCTCATCCTCAGCACCTTTACTCGCCACCACTCCTCATCCTCAGCACCTTTCCTCGCCACCAGTCCACTTCATCCTTAGCACCTTTTCTCTCCACCACTTCTCATCCACAGCACCTTTCCTCGCCACCACGCCTCCTCATCCTCAGCACCTTTCCTCTCCACCACTACTCCCCATCCTCAGCACCTTTCCTCTCCACCACTCCTCATCCACAGCACCTTTCCTCTCCACCACTACTCTTCATCCTCAGCACCTTTCCTCTCCACCACTCCTCACCATCCTCAGCACCTTTCCTCTCCCCCACTCCTCCTCATCCTCAGCACCTTTACTCGCCACCACTCCTCATCCTCAGCACCTTTCCTCGCCACCAGTCCACTTCATCCTTAGCACCTTTCCTCTCCACCACTCCTCATCCACAGCACCTTTCCTCACCACCACTCCTCCTCATCCTCAGCACCTTTCCTCTCCACCACTCCTCCCCATCCTCAGCACCTTTC